>NC_046163.1:94267168-94468727 GCF_011064425.1 Rattus rattus
TCTGTTGATTGCTTTTGGCAAAATGGGCATTTTTACAATATTAATTCTGCCAGTCCATGAGAATGGAAGACCTTTGCATCTTCTGAGAGCTTCTTCAATTTCTTTTTTCAGACACTTGAAGTTCATGTCATACAGATGTTTTTTTCACAAGATTGGTTAGAGTCACAGCAAGGTATTTTATATTATTTATGACTACTATGAAAAATGTAGTTTCCATCAATTCATTCTTATTCTGTTTAGTCGAGAAGGGTACTGATGTGTTTGAGTTAATTTTACATCTAGCCACTTTGCCGAAATGACTACCAGATTTAGGAGTTCTGTGGTCATTTAAGTATACTATTATATCATCTGCAAATAGTGATATTTTAATTTCGTCCTTTTCACTTTGTATTTTTTGTCCTCCTTTGGTTGTCTAACTCATCTAACTAGTACTTCAAGTACTATATTGAAATTATAGGAAGAGAATGGGGAGCCTTGTCTAGTCCCTGATTATAGTTGAATTGCTTCAAGTTTCTCTCCATTTAGTTTGAGGTTGGCTACTGGTTTGCTGTATGTTGTTTTTTAGTATGTTTCAGTATGGACTTTCAATTCCTGATCTTTCTAAGATTCTTAACAATAAGGGCTGTTGCATTTTTTCAAATGTTTTCTCAGGATCTAATGAGATGATCATGTGTTTTTTTCTTTGAGTTTGTTTACATAGGGGATTACATTGATCTATGTCCATATATTCAACCATCCCTTCATTCCTGGCATGAAGTCTACTTGATCATGATGTAGGATTGTTTTGATGTATCCTTGGATTTGGTTTGTGAGAATTTTATTGAGTAACTTTTTATTGATGTTCATAATGTAAATTGTTATGAAGTTCTTTTTCTCTGTTTAATCTCTGTGTGGTTTAGGTATAATCATAATTGTGGCTTCATAGAAGGAATTGAGCAGTGTTCCTTCTATTCTGTATTGTGGTATAGATTGCACAGTATTAGTATATGAATTTCTGATAGAATTCTACACTAAACTCATCTGGCCCTTAGGTTTATTTCTTGACTGTCAGATTTTTAATGAGTGCTTCTATTTCTTTAGGGATTATAGAGCTGTTTTGACAGTTTATCTGATCCTAAACTTAATTTGGTTCCAGGTATCTGTCTAGAAAAATATCCATTTCATCTAGATTTTCCAGTTTTGTTGAGTATAGGATTTGTACTAGGATCTGATGACTTTTTTGAATTTCTCCACTTTCTGTTGTTATATCTCCTTTTTCATTTCTGATTTCATTAATGTCGATACTCTCTGTGTTCCCTCTGGTTAGTCTTGCTAATGGTTGACTTATCTTGTTCATTTTCAGTAAGAACCAGCTCCTGGTATTGTTGATACTTTGTATAGTTCTTTTTGTTTTTACTTGCTTGTTTTCATCACTGAGATTGATTATTTCCTGCAGTCTACTCTTCTTGGGTGTATTTGCTTCTTTGTGTCATAGAGCTTTTAGATACACTCTCAAGCTGTTAGTTTATGCTCCCTACAGTTTCTTTTTGGTAGCACCCAGAGCTATGAAATTTCCTCTTAACACTGATTTCATTGTGTCTCAAAAGTTTGAGTATGTTATGCCTTAATTTTCATCAATTTTTTCTTCCATTTTTATTAAATTAGGTATTTCTTATTTACATTTCAAACATTCCCTTTCCCAGTTTCAGAACAACATCCCCATAGCCCATCCCCTTCCCCTTCTATATGAGTGTTCCCCGCCCAACCTACCCCCCATTACTGCCCCCACAACAATACTGTACACTGGGCGGCCTGCCTTGGCAGAACCAAGGACATCCCCTTCCACTGGAGACCCTATTAGGCTACTCTTTACTACCTTATTTGGAGCCCAGTGTCAGTCGATGTATAGTCTTTGGGTGGTGGCTTAGTCCCTGGAAGCTCTGGTTGGTTGGCACTGTTGTTCTTATGGGGTCTCAAGTCACTTCAGCTCTTCCATTCCGTTCTCTGACTCCTTCAACAGGAGTCCCGTTCTCAGTTCAGTGGTTTTCTGCTGGCATTTGCCTATTTATTTGTCATATTCTGGCCCTGTCTCTCAGGAGAGATCTATATCCGGTTCCTGTCAGCCTGCACTTCTTAGCTTCATCCATCTTATCTAGTTTGCTGACTGTATATGTGTGGGCCACATGTCGGCCGGCTCTGAATGGCCATTCCTTCAGTCTCTGTTCAAAACTTTGCCTCCCTAGCCCCTCCTATGAATATTTTTGTTTCCCTATTAAAGAGGGAGTGAAGCATCCACATTTTGGTCATCTGTCTTGAATATCATGTGGTCTGTGCATCTTGGTTAATTTGAGCATTTGGGCTATTATCCACTTATCAATGACTACATACCATGTGTATTTTTCTGTGATTGGGTTACCTCATTCAGGATGATATTTTTCTAGTTTGAACGATTTGAATATGAATTTCATGACTGCATTGTTTTTGATAGGTGAGTAGAACTCCATTGTGTAAATTACCATATTTTTCTGTATCCATTCCTCTGTTGAAGGGCATCTGGGATCTTTACAGCTTCTGGCTATTATAAGTAAGGTTGCTATGAACATAGATGAGCATGTGTCTTTGTTGTATGTTGGAACATCTTTTGGGTATATGCCCAGAAGAGGTATTGTTGGGTCCTCAGGTAGTGCAATGTTCAATTTTCTGAGGAACCTCCATACTGAATTTCTAGAATGGTTGTACCACTCTGCAAAACCACAAATAATGGAGAAGTGTTTCTCTTTCTCGGCATCCTCACCAGCATCTGCTGTCACTAGAGTTTTTAATCTTAGATATTCTGAATGGTATGAGGTGGAATCTCAGTATTATTTTGATCTGCATTTCCATTATGACTAAAGATGAACATTTCTTTAGGTTGTTCTCAGCCATTCGATATTCCTCACCTGTGAATTCTTTGTTTAGCACTGTACCCCATTTTAATAGGGTTATTTCTTTCTCTGTAGTCTAATTTTGTGAGTTCTTTGTATATTTTGGATATTAGCCCTCTATCAGTTGTAGGATCCATAAAGAAATTTCCCCAATCTGTTGGTTGTCGTTTTGCTCTAACGAAAGTGTCCTTTGCTTAACAGAAGCTTTGTAGCTCAATGTATCCCATTTATTGATTTTTGATCTTAGAACATAAGCCAATGGTGTTTTGTTCAGGAAATTTTCTCCAGTGGCCATGTGTTTCAGATTCTTCACCACATTCTCTTCTATTAGTTTGAGTGTATCTGGTTTGATGTGGAGGTCCTTGATCCACTTGGACTTAAGCTTGGTATAGGGTGATAAGAATGGATCGATCTGCATTCTTCTACATGCTGACCTCCAGTTGAACCATCACCATTTGTTGAAAATGCTATCTTTTTTTCCATTGAATTGTTTTGGCTCCTTTGTCAAAAATCAAGTGACCATAGCTGTGTGGGTTCATTTCTCAGTCTTCAATTCTATTCCATTGGTCTATCTGCCTGTCTCTGTACCAATACCCTGCAGTTTTTATCACTAATGCTCTGTAATACTGCTTGAGATCAGGGATGGTAATTCCCCCGGAAGTCATTTTACTGTTGGGGATAGTTTTAGCTATCCTAGGGTTTTTGTTATTCCAGATGAATTTGTAAATTGTTCTGTCTAACTCTATGAAGAATTGGATTGGCATTCTGATGGGGATTGCATTGAATCTGTAATTAGTGTTTCTTAAAATGGCCATTTTTAATATAATTATCCTGCCAATCCATGAACATGGATGATCTTTCCAACTTCTGAGATCTTCTTCAATTTCTTTCTTCAGAGACTTGAAGTTCTTATCTTATAGATCTTTGACTTGCTTGGTTAAAGTCACACCGAGTTATTTTATATTATTTGGGACTATTACGAAGGGTGTCTTTTCCATAATTTCTTTCTCAGCATGTTTGTCTTTTGTGTAGAGGAAGGCTACTGATTTATTCAAGTTAATTTTATACCCAGACACTTTGCTGAAAGTGTTTATCAGATTTAGTAGTTCTCTAGTGGAACTTTTTGGATCACTTAAATATACTATCATTATCATCCATAAATAGTAATATTTTGACTTCTTTTCCAATCTGTATCACTTTGATCTCCTTTTTTGTCTGATTGCTTTGATTAGGATCTCCAGAACTATATTGAATAGGTAGGGAGAGAGTAGGGAGCCTTGTCTAGTCCCTGATTTTAGTGGGACTGTTTCAAGTTTCTCTACATTTAGTTTAATATTAGCTACTGGTTTGCTGTATATGGCTTTTACTCTGTTTAGATATGGGCCTTGAATCCCTGTTCTTTCCAGGATTTTTATCATGAAGGGGTGTTGAATTTTGTCAAATGCTTTCTCGGCATGTAATGAAATGATTATGTGGTGTTTATCTTTGAATTTGTTCATATAGTGGATTACGTTGATGGTTTTCCATATATTAAACCATCCTTGCATACCTGGGATAAAGCCTACTTGATCATGATGGATCATCGTTTTGATATATTCTTGCATTCTGTTTGCAAATATTTTATTTAGTATTTTTGCGTCATTATAAATAAGGGAAATTGGTCTGAAGTTCTCTCTCTTTGTTGGGGGGTCTTCGTGTGATTTAGGAATAATAGCAATTTTGGCTTCTTAGAACGAAAGTTTTTAAATTCTTTCTTTATTTCTTCCATGACAATGTTGTCATTGAATTGACTGTTTTTCAGCTTTCATGTGTATGTGAGTTTTCTCTCATTTTTATTTTTATTGAACACCAGTCTTAATCCATGGTAATCTGGTGGGATTTTTTCAATCTTCATGTATGATTTGAGCTTTTTTTTTTTTTTGAACAAATATATAGTCAATTTTGGAGAAGGTACCATGAGTTGCTGAGAAGAACGTATATTATTTTGCATTAAGATGAAGTGTTCTATAGATTTCTGTTAAATTGATTTGTTTCATAACTTGTTTTATACGTTTCCCTGTGTCTCTGTTTAGTTTCTGATATGTCTATTGTTGAGAGTGGGGTGGTGTTGAAGTCTCCTACTATTATTGTGTGAGGTGCATTGTTTGCTTTGAGCTTTAGTAAGGTTTCTTTTATGAATTTATGGGTCCTTGCATTTAGAGCATAAATATCCAGGATTGAGATTTCATCTTGTTGGATTTTTTTCTTTCATGAATATTAAGCATCCTTCTTTGTCTTTGATAGGTTTTGGTTGAAAGTTGATTTTATTCAAGATTAAAAGGCTACTCCGCCTTGTTTCTAGGGACCATTTGCCTGCAAAATTGTTTTCCAGCCTTTTACTCTGTCATGTATCTTTTTGTCAATGAAGTGTGTTTCCTGTTAGCAGCATATTGATGGGTCCTCTTTATGTATTGGGAAATTTAGTTCATTGAAGTTGACAGATATCGGGCACCAGTGATCGATGTTCACTGTTATTTTTGTTATTATAGGTGGAATTAGGTTTGTGTGGCTATCTTCTTTTGGGTTAGTTGAAATAAGATTTCTTTCTTGTGTTTTCTAGGCTGTGTTTCTCTCCTTTTGTTGAAGTTTTACATGTATTATCCTTTGTAAAGCTGGGTTTGTGGAAATATATTGTGTAATTTGCTTTTGTCATGAAATACCTCGGTTTCTCCATCAATGTTAATTGACAATTTTGCTGAATATAGTAGCCTGGGCTGGAATTTGCATTCTCTTTGGGTCTGTATGATATCTGCCCAGTATCTTGTGACTTTCGTAGACTCTGGTGTAAAGTCTGGTTTAATTCTGATAGGTCTGACTTTATATTGTACTTGACATTTTTCCCTTACTGCTTCTAATAGTCTTTTTTCTGTTTTGTGCATTTGCTGTTTTCAATATAATGTGATGGAAAGAATTTCTTTCTGGTCCAAGTGATTTGGAGTTCTGTAAGCTCCATTTTTTTCCTATGGGCATTTCTTTCTTTCGGTCAGGGAAGTTTTCTTTCTATACTTTTGTTGAAGATATTTACTGGCCCTTTAACCTGGGAATCTTCACTCTCCTCTATATGAATTATCCTTAGGTTTGATTTTCTCCTTGTGTCCTAGATTTCCTGAATAATTTGGGTTAGGAGCTTTTTGAGATTTGCCTTTTCTTTGATGATTGTGTCAATGTGTTCTATGATATCCTCTGCCCTTGAGATTCTTGTATATTGCATTCTGTTGGTGTTTGTATGGATGCCTCCTGATCTCTTTCCTAGGTTTTCCGTCTCCAGGTTGTTCTGCCTTTGTGATTTGTTCATTGTTTCTATTTCCGTTTTTAGATCCTGAATGATTTTGTTCAATTTTTTCACCTTTAGTTGTGTTTTCCTGTAATTCTTTAAGGGACTTTTGTGTTTTTCCTCTTTAAGGGCTTCTACCTCTTTACCTGTCTTGTCCTTTATTATGTTAAGGGAGTTATTTATTTCCTTCTTAAATTCCTCTAACATCATCATGAGTTGTACTTTTAAATCAAAATCTTGCTTTTATGGTGTGTTTCAGTATTCTAAGCTTGCTGTGGTGGGAAATCGGACTCAGATGAGGCCAAGTGGCCTCGCTTTCTGTTGCTTAGGTTCTTACCCTTGCTTCCTGCTGTCAGCTTATCTTTGTGTTAGCTGCTCTCACTGTCTCTTGCAGTGGCTTTACCCTCCTGTAAGCCTGTGTGTCAGCACTCCTGGAGACTGGCTTTCTCCCAGTAGGATCAGGTACAGAGCTGTGGCACAAGGTCAGCTCCAGGTACAGGTGGAAAACAGAAGAATCCTTTCCCAGACAGATTCTTGGTTCCTGTACCTGGAGGGATTTAGGCAGGTTCTTCTTTGGTCAAGAATGTGAAGAGTGTTGGTTTCCCCTGTGCTCTCAGGATTGTCTGCACTTCTGAGAATCCAGCTCCCTCCCCACAGGATCTGGGTACAGAGAGCTGTGGCTCAGGGTCAGCTCCTGGCGTAGCCCTTGTCTTATTCAACCTATATAGATCTCTAGTCCAACATACACAGTATTTAGCCATTTCTTATTAGTTGTTTGTGTGTTTGATTTAGCTCAGTAAATGTCTGACCCTTCTTGGGATCCATCTCATGTGTCTGCCCCAAACCCTGTTACTATTACTAATGCTATGTGATGCTTGCAGACAGGAGCCTAGCATAGCTGTTCTCTAGGTGGCTCTATCAGCATCTGACTAAGAAAAATGTAGATACTTATAGCCAAATATTGGCTTGAAGACAGAGACCCCCATTGAAGAGATACAGAAAGGATTGAAAGATCTTAAATGAATGACAACCCCATGGTAAGATTATCAGTGTCAAATAGCATGGACCCTTTGGATCTCTCAGAGACTAAGCAACTAACTAAATAACTTGTCTGAGGCCCCTAGCAAATATATAGTGGAAGAATGCCATGTCTGGCCTCAGTGGGAGAGGATGCTACTTAATCCTGGAAAGAACTGGTGCCCCAGGGAAGGGGGATGTTCTGGTGGGGGGAGAGGAAAGCACACCCCTAGAAATGATGGGGAGGAAGAATTGGATGTAGAACTTTGGGAGGTTAGTCCTAAATGAGATTTAAAATTTAGGATATAAATAAATAAAATATTAAAAATAGATAAGCAATACAATAACAACAAATAAGAGTTAAGAATAGAATTTCCTGTTCTTGAACTTGTTTATTTGTATGAGAAAAGAGAAGACACATTTCATAGCATGAATGTCGAGTTCAGAGGTCAATGCACATGAGTCAGTTTTCTCTTTCTCCCATGTGAGTTCCAGGGGCTAAACTCAAGCCATCAATCAGTCTTGGCAGCAAGCACAGGGAACCTCAGGGGAGATGGTTCAGCTGGAATAGTGCTTCAGTGTGTAGGAATATTTACTACATAATAGGTAAACTCTTGTGGGCTGAATACCTGAAGAGAAATGATTTTCCCTCTCCTGGAACTCATCAAGTGCTAAAAGCTCCTTACTTAGAGATAGTGTTTTATGACTATTTTCCCATTCATGCTCAAAATTTTGCTTATTTGAATTTGTGTAGGCACTGTGATGACACAGTTGTGAGTTCTGTACAACTGTTTTTTATTACCACAAATAATATTATGATAGATCTATGACTACATTTTGTGATCTATCTGCCCCATATTTTGAAATGATGTCTTACTCTTGCAAGAGGAGGAGAAGAGAATTGTACATCAATTTTCCTGATTAGGATTGAGCATATACATATATCATCTCTTCATCTTGCCAGTTATGATTCTCTATATTACTCATCAGTTATTGAAAAATGAAGTTTTCTGGTGAGGTTTGAAAGATACACTAATGTATGTATATAAAATTAATCCTAATCCTTAATACTATTATACTGATGTTCTTTTAAGAGAATGAAGTCATAGAATTTTCCTTAAGGCCTGTTAACCTGACAAGCCATAAATTTTGAGCTTGCGAATTGTGCCAGGAATGAGTTATATCTTGTTGAATGGAATTAAATCAAATCAAAAAATGGTTGGTATTATCACAACATTAAGGCCACTACATCAGTGGCTATGTCTTGCCAAACAACTGACTATTTTAGCTTTCAAGGTTCAATATAGGTAAGATTAATGACTCATTTTCTACTCTGGTAGAATGCATGTCTTCTTTCAGCACTATGTAAGTTATCTAGTAGGGGTGAGCTTCTCATTCATAGGGTGATTTCTCCATGTCCTATGATTCAGATATGTGTTACCTTTAATAATAGTACCTCACCACCAACTCAAGATGGTAACAAAAGCAATGACAATAGCCTATAAATTTTGGCAAGATGTGTCTTTGGAAACTCTTTGATGTTCAAACCAAACAGACACACATACAAACAAAAACTATAAATAGATCTACTACAAAATGCAGCTACACAACTCTTGGATGTATACACAAATAACTCTATCTCTTTCTTTATTTAAACTTCATTTATCCATTTGTTATAATGCCTCATTCACATTAGCCAAGAAATGAAAACAACCTTGAATAGGATCAACTGATTAATGAATAATGCAATTGTGGTACCTTTATACAATGGAATTTTATTCAATTATTAAGAAAAATAAAATTATAAAATTTAATAATAAATGAGTAGTGCTGGAATTAATCATTCTGAGTGATGTATCTCAGGTTCAAAAACATAAATACCACTTTTTGTCTCACTTTAATTGTTGGTTTTAAATCTTCTCCTGTGTCTAATTAAATTAAAGTTCCTTCAAATTCAGAAAGCTTAGAAATCAGAAATAGGTCATAGGGATATGATGAAAGGGAAATAGAATACAAGGGTATATAGGAAGGATTTGGAATATTGGAACAAGAAAGTTTAGGTAGAGTAGAGTTGTGAGAGAAGGGTTGAAGAATGTATGAAAAATATTTTCTGATTATAGTAATGTGCACTAATCATCCAGGTGGTATTAGTTTTGAAGGCATGAAAGGTCATGGAGAAAATCTGAGGCTTGGCACTCTTTTAGGCTATTGGTGAGGGAAGCCTCAGTTACAACTGACAGCCCAGGCTTGAAGGATTTATTCAAAGAATTGATACCATGAAGAGAGTGTATGAGAGGTTTTTATGTGCTTGACCCATGGACTGTCATTATTAAGAGGTATGGCTTTATTGAAGTGGGTGTAGCCTTGGTAAAATAGTTGTGTCACTGGTGTTGTGGACTTTAAAATTCCCATCCAAGCTGCTGGATCCCAGTCTTCTCTCAGTGGCTTTCAGATGAAGATGTATAACGCTCAGCTCTTCCTATACCATGCCTTCTCTGATGATAATGGACTGAAGCTGCAACCTGTATGCCAGCCCCAATAAAATGTCCTTATAATAGTTGCCTCAGTCAAGATGTCTGTTCAGAGCAATAAAACCTAACTAAGATATCTTAAATGCTAAGTGATTACCTAATTACTTACTAGTACTATTCCTGAGCCAGATAATAACCACAATCTCTCAGAGATTTCTAGGATTCTGTACATGAGATCTCAGTCCTGACAATGACCCTTAAGTCCTAGATATTTAATTGACCTTTGTTCTCACCATGCAGTTGCTTCCATACAGCTTTCAGGGGGTAGGTATACATTTCTGCATTCAGTGTATACATGCAGAGAGAGTTTTCTGTGATAGTTCATCATAAAAGCATCAAATTTTTGCAAGCTTTCTGACTTGGAGATTTCTCTTGTCTTATTCATTTCCTTTGGAGAACAGCCCTGTGCTTGTAATGGTGGTGATGATTTTTGCATATTTTGGTTTTGTTTGTTTTTGTTGTTGTTGTTTCTCAGTCAACATTGACATTTTCAGGTTCCATTGGTTTGCCTGTAAATGTTTTATATATTATGCCGAAAGAAATATACTGGTCTTTTCTGGAGTGTCCTCAGGTTTCAATGTGCATATCAGGTCTGCTTGGGTCACCTAAGTTCACAGAGTCCTCTTATGTTATTTGATTTACAAAGGCTAAGACTTCCCCTTCTATTTAGTCAGAAGAATGTAAATTTTTTGTCTATTTCATCTCCTCTGAACCAATGGTTTGTTCAATGTAAAAAAAGAAACTCAACATTTTCTTGGGCTACCATGCTCTGAGCACTTCCCTAAAGGCAACTCAATGAATGTTCTCATTCCACACTCATATATTGTATCTCAGAAAGTTGAGGGATGAGAGTGGAGAAATGACTCAGCAATTAAGACAGACTACTTTTTGCTCTTGCAGAAAATGTGCGTTTGGTTTACATCCCGCACATCATACAGCTCACAACCACTTTTAGTTCCAGCTCAAGGAAATCCAGCTTTCTCTTCAGGCATCTGTTGGTTGCGTATACCCACATGCTCATATATCCAGGCATACAAACAATTATAAATCAAAAGCCTTAAAATAAAAATAGAAAGATGATGACACTTCTTCTGGTCCATACAGATGGGACATGAAGAAACTTATTTTTATGTGTTTATGTAGCTTTCCCAATATATTTTTATTTCCCTTAAGGGATTTAGCACATTGTCAGAACAAACAAAACTTTCTAAAGTAGTGTGCTGTAAATAATATTTAAAGTTAGAATAATATCATCTGATCTATTTCATTATTTAATTTTGTTAAAACTATATAATTGTGAAGAATATAACGAAACTTAATTTGCCTGATCTCAAATGATGACTGATTGGCCTCAGTATGGAAGTGTCTCAATCTAGACCTCTTTGCCCTGTTTAATATTTCTTCCATCAACAAATGGGAAACAATTTAGTTTATTCATTACTAAGTAAGAATAGCTCAGTTCAGCAGACTTTATAAGTTATATAAATGTTTTGAAAAACCATATATGCCGAAGAAACCTTGGTAGAACATTATCCCAGTCTTCCTAACTTCTTTATCCTTCTCAGTCCATTCCAGAATTAATGGCGTGAGAGTGACAACTTCCTACCAAGGTGACTTCTTCATAACATCACCTGTACATAAAAAGGCAGAATCATTGATAGAAGGAATCCAAATTTCTTAGGTTTTGTTGTATGAATATTTGTGTGTGCCTTCGTGTATGTATGTACATGATTGTAGGTGTCTCCTGAGAAAGGTAGGAGGTAGTTTTTCCTCCAGGACCTTAGGTGGCAGATGGTAGTGGGCTTCCCAAAATTGATATACAGAACTGAGTTCAGTCTTCTGGAAAAACAGTGATCATGCTTTATTCTTAGCCATCTCTCCAGCCCCCACAAAATCTTTAACACCCAATTTTTAGAATAGGACATGTTCCATCCCTTACATGAATTATTTCAATAAATAGCATTGAAATGCTGTGTGTGGGTAAGGAAAAGAAAATGCAATTATCACAGTTATCATTTACACTTGCAAGACATTATATCTTGATTGAAATAGTACTTTTTTGGAAAAACAAAACAAAACAAACAACACAAACAAAACATTGTCATCATCATCATCATCATCAACAACAACAAAAACAGAAAAACAACTTGACTTTACATTAAAAAGTAATTTGAAGTCATTATAGAGTCATGCAATTCAGATAAGCTTAATAAAGAGATTTTAAAAATTAAAAAAATCCAAATTTTCAGTCTCAATCTGAACATAATGAAAAAAAGAAAGATAGAAAGATAGAAAGATAGAAAGAACAAAAGAAAGTGAAGGGAAGGAAGAAAGAAAGAAAGAAATTAAGAAAGAAAGGAAGGAAGGAAGAAAGAAAGAAAGGAAGGAAGGAAGGAAGAAAGAAGAGAAGAAAAATCAAGGAAGGAAGAAAGACAGAGAAGGATAAAAATTGTTAACTGGTTAATTGAAGAGAGATTTTTTGGTTGTTTTTTTAAAGTTGGTCTTCAATAAAAATAAGAAAGAAATGCCCACATGTAAACGGAAGTTGAACAACGCACTACTCAATGATAATCTGGTCAAGGAAGAAATAAAGAAAGAAATTAAAGACTTCTTAGAATTTAATGAAAATGAAGGTACAACATACCCAAAATTATGGGACACAATGAAAGCTGTGCTAAGAGGAAAACTCACAGCTCTGAGTGACTGCAGAAATAAACAGGAGAGAACATATATAAGCAACTTGACAACAAACCTAGAAGCTCTAGAACAAAAAGAATAAGTACACCCAGGACGAGTAGAAGGCAGGAAAAAAATCAAACTGAGAGCCAAATTAACAAAATTAGAAGTGAAAAGGGAGACATAAAAACAGAATAGGAGGAAATTTAAAAAATCATCCGATCCTAGTACAAAAGCCTATATTCAACAAAACTTGAAAAGCTGGAGGAAATGGACAATTTCCTAGACAGATACCAGGTACTAAAGTTAAATCAGGAACAGACAAACCATGTAAACAACTCCATAACTCCTAAAGAACTAGAAGGAGTCATTAAAAGCCTTCAAACAAAAAAGAGCCCAGGTCCAGAAATATTCAGTGAAGAATTCTATCAGACCTTAACAAAAGACCTCATACCAATATTATCCAAACTATTCCACAAAATTGAAGCAGATGGAGTGCTACCGAATTCCTTCTATAAATCCCCAATTACTCTTATACCTAAACCACATGAAGACCCAACAATAAAAGGGAACGTCAGACCAACTTCCATTATGAATATTGACACAAAAATAGTGAATACAATTCTTGCAAGCCGAATCCAAGAACACAACAAAACAATCATCCATCAGGATCAAGAAGGCTTCAACCCAGGTTTGCAGGGATGGTTTAATACATGAAAAACGATCAACGCTATCCACTACATAAACAAACTTAAAGATTAAAACCATATGATCTTTGCATTAGATGCTGATAAAACATTTGATAAAATTTAACACCCGTTCATGATAAAAGTCCTAGAAAGAATATGAATTCAAGGCCCATACCTAAACATAGTAAAAGCCATAAACAACAAACCAGTAGCTAACAATAAACTAAATGGAGAGAAACTCAAAGCAATCTCACTCAAGGCTACTCACTCTCTCCCTACTAATTTAATACAGTTATCAAAGTCTTAGCCAGGCAAACAGACAAAAAATGGAGATCAAAGGGATACAGATTGGAAAGGAAGAAGTCAAAATATCACTATTTGCACATGATATTATAGTATATTTAAGTGATCCAAAAGTTCCACCAGAGAACTAGTAAACCTGATAAACACCTTCAACAAAGTGTCTGGGTATAAAATTAACTCAAATAAATCAGTAGCCTTCCTCTACACAAAAGAGAAACAAGTTGAGAAAGAAATTAGGGAATAGACACCCTTCATAATAGTCTCAAATAATATAAATTACCTTGATGTGACTTTAGCCAAGCAAGTGAAAAATCTGTATGATAAGAACTTCAAGTCTCTGAAGAAAGAAATTGAAGAAGACCTCAGAAGATGGAAATATCTCCCATGCTCATGGAGTGGCAGGATTACTATAATAAAAATGGCCATTTTACCAAAAGTGATGTACAGAGTCAATGCAATCCCCATCAAAATTGCAATCCAATTCTTCATAGAATTAGACAGAAAAATTTGGAAATTCATCTGGAATAACAAAAACCCCAGGATATTTAAAACTCCTCAACAATAAAAGGACTTCAGGGGGGAATCACTATCCCTGAACTCAAGCAGTATTACAGAGCAATAGTGATAAAAACTGTATGGTATTGGTACAGAGACAGGCAGATAGACCAGTGGAATAGAATTAAAGATCCAGAAATGAACCCACACACCTATGGTCACTTGATTTTTGAAGAAGGGGCCAAAACCATCCAATGGAAGTAAGATAGCATTTGCAGCAAATATGATGGTTCAACTGGAGGCCAGCATGTAGAAGAATAGATTGATCCATTCTTATCACCCCATAGAAAGCATAAGTTCAAGTGGATCAAGGACCTCCACATCAAACCAGATACACTCAAACTAATAGAAGAAAGAGTGGGGAAGAATCTCGAACACATGGGCACTGGAGAAAATTTCCTGAACAAAACACCAATGGGTTACATTCTAAGATCAAGAATCGACCAATGGGATCTCATAAAACTACAAAGCTTCTGTAAGGCAAAGGACAGTGTTGTTATGACAAAAAGGCAATCAAAAGAATGGGAAGAGATATTTATCAATCCTACAACTGATAACGGCTTATATCCAAAATATACAAAGAACTCAAGAAGGTAGACTAAAGGGAGACAAGTAACCTGAATACAAATTGGAGTTCAGAACTAAACAAAGTATTCACAGCTGAGGAATCCCCAATGACTGAGAAGTACCTAAAGAAATGTTCAATATCTTTTGTCATAAGGGAAATGCAAATCAAAGCAATCCTGAGATTCCACCTCACACAACTCAGTATGGCTAAGGTCAAAATCTCTGGTTACAGAAGATGTTGGAGAGGATGTGGAGAAAGAGGAACACTCCTCCATTGTTGGTGGGGTTGTGGACTGGTACAACCATTCAAGAAATCAGTCTGTACGTTCCTCAGAAAATTGGACATTGTACTACTTGAGGACCCAGCTATACCTCTCTTGAGCATATACCCAAAAGTTGCTCCAACATGAAACAAAGACACATGTTCCACTATGTTCATAGCAGCCTTATTTATAATAGCTTGAAGGTGGGAAGAACCCAGATGCCTTTCAACAGAGGAATGGATACAGAAAATGTGGTACATCTACAATGGAATATTACTCAGCTTTCAAAAATGACGACTTTATGAAATTCATAGGCAAATAGATGGAACTGGAAAATATCATCCTAAGTGAGGTAACCAAGTCACAAAAACACACATGGTATGCACTTATTAGCCCAATGTGTGGATATTAGCCCAAATGCTGGAATTGTCCTAGATGCACAGAACACATGAAATTCAAGAAGGATGACCAAAGTGCAAATGCTTCACTTCTTCTTTAAAAGGGGAACAAGAATACTCTTGGGAGGGGATAGGGAAGGGATAGAACAGAGGCAGTAGGAACACCCATTCAGAGCCTTCTCCACATGAGTCCCATACATGTACAACCAGCAAACTCAATAAGATGGATGAAGCAAAGAAGTGCAGGCTGACAGGAATTGGATGTTGATCTCTCCCGAGAGATCCAGCCAGAATATGGGAAATACATAGGCAAATGCCAGCAGCAAACCACTCAACTGAGAATGGGACCCCCGTTGAAGAAATCAGAGAATGGACTGAAAGAGCTGAAGGTGCTTGAGAGCCCATATGAACATCAATCCAAACCAACCAGAGCTTCCATGGATTAAGCCACTACCCTAAGACTATACATGGATTCACCCTAGGCTCCACTGCATAGGTAGCACTGAATAGCCTAATAAAGGCACCAGTTGAAGGGGAAGCCCTTGTTCCTACCAAGCCTCGACCCACAGTGAATTGGATTCTAGGGTGGAGGGTGGTTATGGGGGGAGGATGGGGAGGGGAACACAAATATAGAAGGTCAGAGGGATGGGTTAGGGGGATGTTGATCTGGAAACCGGGAAAGGGAATAACATTTTAAATGTAAATAAGAAATACCCAATTTAATAAAAATGAAAAAAAAAAAAAAAGACCGTAAGAGTAATGAAAACTTATTAGGTACTGCTTGCGAAGTTTCTTTCCCACAGAATTGATGTATTGTTCTGAAATTGATGTTAATCATTTTGATTTTGAGTGATTATATCTCTTGAATTAAATATTTTCTGATGAGTTCCTATATGTTCAACACATTTTAAAGGTAAATACCAAAATTTATGCCTCTTTAATTTCTTCTATTTCTATCCTTTTGAAATATGTGTATATATATAATCTATATTTAGTAATTTTATGCATATATTAGGGTGTGTGTGTGTGTGTGTGTGTTTAGCTGTGTGCAAATTCATGGTGGCTGTAAAAGACATGTTAATGCAAATACAAATGTAAGACCTATTTGACACATTATGTATATGTGCCTAGATATAGATGCGTATTTATTCATTTTCATTTAACTTATATAATTTTGACTACTAATTCCAGACTTTAAAGCAATATTTCTTGATCATATTCAGCACTTTTCTTCCAACATTACTCCAAAACCCATCTATCTCCTATTTTCCAGATTCTTATCATTTTATTTTATTAATAATCCATTGACTCCAACATGTGGTATTCATAATATTGGTGCTGAGCATGGTCAGCCTATCAGGTGCTACATCATTAAGAAAAACTGACTCTCATGTCTCATCAGTTGTCAATAACTCCTCAGTTTAGGTTGATGGCTAGTGATCAAGCCTCCATACTAGAACAAGGACAGTCTTGATCTTATGCAGATTTAAACACTGAGTTCCATACATGAACACTTGCCTTTCCCATTCCAAGCCTTGATTTAAATTTGTACTATGACTGATAATTACATAATATATAAACATATGAAATGATAAAACAATGCTAAAGTCTTGAGCAAGCCACTGACCTCTACCCACCGTGTACATTTTAATTACAGGTGTAGGAGAGAAAATGAGAGAGAACTGAAAAAACAGCACAGTGCTTCAGAGTTCTTGTTCCACAATTATAAAGACAGGAACTTGGAATTCCAGAGCAGACTTAACAGCCTTCCATGTATTAAAATTCTATTCCTGCTTGCTCTGGGATATTCAGTGATCTCTTATATCCCTCTGGACTCTGCATGTACACAGGTGCATAAAAATCTAACACCCATGTATGTGCACACAGAATCATAAGCTCCTATAAATAAAAGTTTAGAACAAATATTATTTTAAAAGAATGAAATAAGGCAAGGAAATATGCATTGGCTGTAGAAAGCACAGTGGCCAAGCTCTTTCATGTAATATTTTAAAATAAAGCTTTCAAACGAGATACTATTCACTCAGATTTACACTCAGGAGAAAGCTGAGACAGAGAAATTGAACAGAATGTATAGTGCCACACAGTAATAGAGAAAAATTGGATTCAAATGGAGTTTGAGAAAAACAACCCAATTCTCTTTCAAATAGATGAATCTTGTTGATATGAGTTTACATGGAGCTTCAGTCACCATGAGCTTAATAACTGTGCCTCTCAAAATATGAAAGGAAAAAAGAATGAAAGTAGAGCAGAATCTTCATATGGTGAAAGATGCATTAAGAGGAGAAATAAATGTAGAGCTGGGCAAATGTTGCAAAGAGACCTCTCAAACATGGAAGAGCAAATGAGTGTCCATAAAACACAAAAGGAACAGTGATCAAACATAGCCTATCATGAGGGGGTCAAGTTATAAAGAGAGGTGAGTGTTTATGACTAATAAACGACCCAGTGGAACAAATCCATGGCCTTTCAGTGAAGATCAGTCTTGAACCAGAAGAGCTCTCTGGATCTGAATTGAATGTGGATTAAATGTGACAGTGATGTTTGATGGACTACTTTGCAGATGTGGGTCATGAATGTGGAACAAAGAAGAATGTCTTATGTGACTAAAATAAATAATGACTAAGACCCAGGATTCAGTGTGAAGATGCTTTCCATTTCTTTGACTCTGTAAATGACATTTTTATTGTCTAGTCCTCAGTTTCAACATCAGAAAAAAATGGAATGTCTGGCAGACTCTATAATTCATCATGCTATGAAATTGCACCTAGTCTTGATATCATGCAGAATAAATATGTGTACATAGCAGTATGCATGGTAGTGCCCAAGACTCACAGCAGAAAAGTTCTTCTTCCTTTCTTCTATATCTCCATCCTCATGGACCATAACTTCTTTTTATTCACCCCACAGATATATTTTCTCCTGATGGAATTTTTTACATATAAGTGTTTGTTAACCTTTCCGAATTTAGATGCATATAGACACTCTTGATACTTTGCATTATTTAAAGTTGATAATAACATATGGTTTGACTATGATGTATGTGTGTGTGTGTGTGTGTGTGTGTGTGTGTGTGTGTGTGTGTGTGTGTGAAGTCAGAGTACACCCTTGAGTGTTGTTCATCAAATATCTTCTGCTTTGTGGTTGAGACCAGGTTTTTCATTGGCCTAGAGCTCTATTATAGTAGGTGAGGCTACCTGGTCATGGAGGGACAAGAGAACTCTCTGTCTCTATTTCCCATCTAACCATTTCTAGGGTTACAAGCCCAGCTTATATTGCTGGCTTCTTATGTGGGTTCTGGGAATTGAATTTCGGTCTTTATACTTGCAAGGCAAGTGTCCATTAAGTAAATGTCTTCTCTATCATAGGACTTGGAGACTAGGACAGGTGTTGGATATGAAATTGCACCTTGTCATAATATCATGCAGAATAAATATGTGTACATAGCAGTATGCATGGCAGTTCCCAAGATTCACAGCAGAAATTTCTTTCTACTTTCTTCTATGTCTCCATCCTCATGGACCATAACTTCTTTTTATTCGCCCCACAGATATATTTTCTCCTGATGGAAGTTTTTACATATAAGTTTTTGTTAACCTCTCCGAATTTAGATGCATGTAGACATTGTATTAATCTATGAACTTACCCAAAGATATTCAATAAAGATAAATAATAAGTAAAGGAAATGTAAATCTTGTGCACTAATTACTCACAACATCCAGTGAGAGAATGATGGAGATTGAACTTGGGGTTTTCATTTGAACAACCTATACTCACTTCCAAATATGACTTGTCTCTCCTTGAACTTATTAACCATCTTGCCATCTAAGTTTCTGAGTCTCTCATTATCATCCTTAGATTTTATGTAATGCAACTTTAGGCTGCCTTACACAGAAAAGCATGATTTTTCCCTACAAAATTCTTGGTAAGAAGTGAAGTCAGGTTAGAGCAAGGAAGATTTAGAGAATGACAAACCCAAATCTCACAGAAGGTTGGATCTTACAGGCTGTTTCCATTGTGTTCATGTCTTTTTATTTCATATTTGACAATACACTAGAAGCTTCAGAATGTGTTGACTATAAGATGGATGATTACATCAGAGAAGCCTGAGTGAGAACACTGTTTTTTCTTTAAAATAAAATTTATTTTGTGTTTCTGTGTATGTTTTTGATGTAGCATGCTTGTTCCATGGTATATATGGAGAGATCAGAAAATAACTTTCTGGAGTCAGTTCCCAACTTCCACCTCATTAAAAAAGGGTGTCTCCCATACTTTCTGCCAGTGTGGCATACTCCAGGCTACCTCATTCCTGAAGATCTGTGTGCTTATCCTATTTCTGCCTCCTATCTCCCTTAGTAGTGTTCAGATTACTAATGCATGCCACCATATCTGGTTTTTAAAGTGGATTCTGGGAATCAAATTCATGTTGAAAAGCTAGTATGGCAGGTGGTATTCCATCTCTCTATGATGAAAAATTGATTAATCAACAACTGTTTACATGAGATTTTATTTGTAACTTATTGCTATTATAAATAACTATCTTCACACTATACATTATGTAACATATTCACTAAACTCTTTCAGCCAAGGCTTCCAGTAAATAAATTTCTTCTTCATCAGAAGATTTGGAGGCATGTAGAGGAGATGGCATATGTGAGTGTATGTGAGTGTGTGTGTGTGTGTGTGTGTGTGTGTGCATATTATATATGTACAATCACATATAATACATAAACATATGTTCATTTATGAGATTATCAAATGATGTTAATAAAAATAAAAAATGATAAAATACACTGGAACAAAGGGAGAGGAGAGAGGAGAGAGGCTGAGAAGCCATGCAGGTGAGGAAAAAATTCTGCTCTGTGTACTTACAGGTTGTTATCAATGTTCTTAAGGAATTGATGGTACTGGGCTTTGTATGTTTAAGTGGGCAACTATACCTTATCAATTGGATCTGAGATTATTGTTTTGTGTGTTCTTTTATGTAAGGGTTTGAGTGTAGTAAAGTGTGTGGCGGCTGGAGACACTGGGCCACCACGGTGAAGTTGGGATGTGTTTCTGCCAGGATATCTAGCAGATATCTTGAGGCACCATGGTGCAGGACCTAGCAGGGTAAAAGACAACAATACATTTTTTAACTTTTTATATTTTTACAACAACAGATGGTGAACTTATGTGATGGCCAAGAATCCACTCTTAATCCTAAGAGTTGAGAAAAAGTTTTTATTTTCTAAGTAAGAGGAGGCTGGTGCCATGTTAAGTCATGTGATATCTCAAGGGCGGGAATCCAAACAAGAAATGGGGAAGCAACTTGGTCTGGCAGGCTGTAGGTCCCCTGCTCTGTGATAAATAAGGGCAGATCAGAAAGTTAGAGATTAAAAGCTGCTTTTTAAAAAAGTTGTTTAGAAAGTCTTTCAGGATACTCATATTCTTTTTAACGTGGGCTCCACAGAAATTTTGAATTGAAATCCTAGTTAGACAAGCTACTTCTTAATTACAGGTATTATTAAAAGGTGATTAAGTTTGTTTTTAGAAAGAAGAGAGTAAAGATATTATCTAAATCAGGTGGGGATTTTCATCCATGTTTCAGAACTTAGACAGGGAAGAATTAGTCACTAACTCCAAGTAGAGAGTTGTGATAAATGCCTGTAACACCAGGCAGAGTGAATGCAGACATATATTATTGAAGTTACTAAGGTAAAAGAAAAATCTGTGGCTCTGGGTAGAGAGCTTAACAGATGGATATATTTTGGGCTAAAGTCCTGAGTTTTAAGTTGCTTATTGGTTTTAGAATTGATAGAAGGTGTTTAAGTTTGCTTTATGGAGAGTAAAGAGATTAACTGAATCATGTAGTGATTGTCATCTATGGTTTGGAACTTAGGTAGGGAAAAAATGTTCACTAAGTCCAAGTAGAGAGTTGGGATAAATGTCTGTAATACCAGAGAGAGTGAGTGCAGACATATATTATAGAAGTTATTAAGGTTAAATAAAACTCTTTGGCTTCAGGTAGAGAGCTTAACAGATTGAGATATTTTGGGCAAAAGTCCTGGTTTGATATGTTCCTTATTGATATTGGAGTTGAAAGAAGGTATTTGGTTTGTTTTATGAATTACCCTCCTAAAGGCCATATGGCTCATTGATGCCAGCTAGAGAGGGTTTGTTATTACTTTTGATATTTGCCACAACAGGAAGCTCAGATTCTCTTAACGTGGGCTCCACAGGAATTTTGGGTTCATTTCCTTATATCACAGAGAACAAAAGCCTATCAGGCTTATTGTTTAGCTTACTTCCTTTTTAAAAATATTATTTAATCTTCATAATAGGTGTGACTTTGAGTTTATTATCATAAACTCAAATTTGAGATTATATTATTTCTGTGGGAGAGAGTGCAAGATACAAGCTTTTCTAGTAACAGATTAAGGAACAGAGTATTTTGGGAGAAAGATTTTGTCTTTGTGTTTTTAAAAAGTGTGATAAGGCTCTGGAAACCTCACAGAGTCATACTGATCAGATTTGATAGAGGTAGGCCGCCTGAAAAAATAAATGCAGGAGAATCAAACAAAAAGTGATTTTGATTCTAAAGTTTTGTCTTGATAGTTGTATTTTACAGAGGGTGCCTACTTGGATTCCTAGTCTCAAGGACTTTCATCTGGGTCCAGTCACGACATGTCAGTTGCAGCATTTGCTTCATTCTTCCTACCCCTTACCTCCAAGGATATCTCAACGCCCATGTACAGCTTGAAGAAGTTATAGAGGAGATATTGACCCAATATCCTGGACATGGGGGGGTGAAAGTGGTTATTCTAAAGATGTTTGTATGCGGAATTTAGAAATGGATGTAATTTAACAGGGAGGAGTTAGCTAGATTGAGTTGTATAGTCATAATCTCATTTGGTAACTAAGCTAAAATCATATATTTGCTTTGGAATAGAATTTATTTGTCAAAAAAGTTTAAAAATACAAGGTTTAGAACCAGTCCTCCTATTGATGTCATTACAAAATTCTGAGTTGATTACACCTGTGAGTTAAGGGCCAAATAGCAAACATATTGCTGACCTTGTGAAAGTACTTTGAAGATATTATTAAGATATAAAGCAACAGTCCAGATTGTCTTATATAGGTAGATGGTTTTCAAAAACGTCAGAAAGCCACAAAATTTGAGATTTAAGGTTATTTATCTTTTGTTGAGACATATCTTCTCCTAACAGTTCCCCTTTGGCCTAGTTAATGAAGAATTTGAAGATCTCTACCTCCAGGTGAGGCAATAATTTGTGACTAGGCAGCCACTGGACAAAACTGCCTGTTTTCATCTGCAGACTATGCTGTCCAGAAAAGGACAAATTATGAAGAATAGTTGACTGATAAACTCTGCCAAGATAGGGTCATCAGCCCTTCAAAATCTGCATTTCAAGAGTCTGTCAGTTGATTTTGGGCCAGAAGACTGAAGACTTGTGCTCACATATTGCTAACAGGGGACTGTGCTAGTGGAGATTTTATATGCTTTTGATTTACATTTGGTTATTCATTTTGTGTGTATGTCTATGATGCATATGCATGTGCATGAGTGTGTTCATGTTTGCATGTGAGTGCAAGCAGATGTCAATAGAAACTTCAGGTCATCATCTTCAACTCTCACCTAGATTAAGGCATGATTATCCTTGTTCATTCATGCAAAGGCCAGGCTCACTGATGGATGAGTTCCTGGAAAGTCCCCACTTCCCATCTCTCCTCCATATAATGGGATAACAGACACTTTCCCTGAGATACAGACATGTGGACTTGCGTGTTGCGGGAAGGACATGTTTAAAGTGCATACAGCTACAGCACTCAACACATTATAGTGAAGATCTCTGGGAATGATTGAAATCCCAGGCATTTCATAAAATGTGTTCACTTCATCATGTGAGAAAACAGGGCTTTTTTTTTTTTTTTGAAGATTCAACTGAGATTTTTTTTTTCACACTTGATTCTTTTTTTTTTTTAAACCTGAGTATTTCTTATTTACATTTCGAATGTAATTCCCTTTCCCGGTTTCCAGGCAAACATCTCCCTAATCCCTCCCCCTCCCCTTCTTTATGGGTGTTCCTCTCCCCAGCCTCCCCCCATTGCCGCCCTCCACCCAATAATCACGTTCACTGGGGGTTCAATCTTAGCAGGACTAAGGGCTTCCCTTACACTGGTGATCTTACTAGGATATTCATTGCTACCTATGAGGTCAGAGTCCAGGGTCAGTTCATGTATAGTCTTTAGGTAGTGGCTTAGTCCCTGGAAGCTCTAGTTGCTTGGCATTGTTCTTCATAAGAGGTCTCGAGCCCCTTCAAGCTCTTCCAGTTCTTTCTCTGATTCCTTCAACGGGGGTCCTATTCTCAGTTCAGTGGTTTGCTGCTGGCATTCGCCTCTGTATTTGCTATATTCTGGCTGTGTCTCTCAGGAGAGATCTACATCCGGCTCCTGTTGGCCTGCACTTCTTTGCTTCATCCATCTTGTCTAATTGGGTGGCTGTATATGAATGGGCCACATGGGGGGCAGGCTCTGAATGGGTGTTCCTTCTGTCTCTGTTTTAATCTTTGCTTCTCTATTCCCTGCCAAGGGTATTCTTGTTCCCCCTTTTAAAGAAGGAGTGAAGCATTCACATTTTGATCATCCGTCTTGAGTTTCATGTGTTCTATGCATCTAGGGTAATTCAAGCATTTGGGCTAATGGCCACTTATCAATGAGTGCATACCATGTGTGTTTTTCTGTGATTGGCTTACCTCACTCAGGATGATATTTTCCAGTTCCAACCATTTGCCTATGAATTTCATAAAGTCATTGTTTTTGATAGCTGAGTAATATTCCATTGTGTAGATGTACCACATTTTCTGTATCTATTCCTCTGTTGAAGGGCATCTGGGTTCTTTCCAGGTTCTGGCTATTATAAATAAGGCTGCTATGAACATAGTCAAGCATGTGTCTTTTTTATATCTTGGGGCACCTTGTGGATATATGCCTAAGAGAGGTACAACTGGATCCCCAGGCAGTTCAATGTCCAATTTTCTGAGGAACCTCCAGACTGATTTCCAGAATGGTTTTACCAGTCTGCAATCCCACCAACAATGGAGGAGTGTTCCTCTTTCTCCACATCCTCGCCAGCATTTGTTGTTTCCTGTGTTTTTGATCTTAGCCATTCTCACTGGTGTGAGGTGAAATCTCTGGGTTGTTTTGATTTGCATTTCCCTTATGACTAAAGATGTTGACTATTTCTTTAGGTGTTTCTCAGCCATTCACCATTCCTCAGCTGTGAATTGTTGGTTTAGTTCTGACCCCATTTTTTAATAGGGTTATTTGACTCCCTGTGGTCTAACTTCTTGAGTTCTTTGTATATTTTGGATATAAGGCCACTATCTGTTGTAGGATTGGTAAAGATCTTTTCCCAATCTGTTGGTTGCCGTTTTAGCCTAACCACAGTGTCCTTTGCCTTACAGAAGCTTTGCAGTTTTATGAGATCCCATTTGTCGATTCTTGATCTTAGAGCATAAGCCATTGGTGTTTTGTTCAGGAAATTTTTTCCAGTGCCCATGTGTTCGAGATACTGCCCTAGTTTTTCTTCTATTAGTTTGAATGTATCTGGTTTGATGTGGAGGTCCTTGATCCACTTGGACTTAAGCTTTGTACAGGGTGATAAGCATGGATCGATTTGCATTCTTCTACATGTTGACCTCCAATTGAACCAGCACCATTTGTTGAAAATGCTATCTTTTTTCCATTGAATGGTTTTGGCTCCTTTGTAAAAAATCAGGTACCCAAAGGTGTGTGGGTTCATTTCTGGGTCTTTGATTCTGTTCCATTGGTCTATCGGTCTGTCTCTATACCAATACCATGCAGTTTTTATCACTATTGCTCTGTAATACTGCTTGAGTTTAGGGATAGTGATTACCCCTGAAGTCCTTTTATTGTTGAGAATAGTTTTAGCTATCCTGGGTTTTTTGTTATTCCAGATGAATTTGCAAATTGTTCTGTCTGACTCTTTGAAGAATTGGATTGGTATTTTGATGGGGATTGCATTGAATCTGTAGATCGCTTTTGGTAAAATGGCCATTTTTATTATATTAATCCTGCCAATCCATGAGCATGGGAGATCGTTCCATCTTCTGAGGTCTTCTTCAATTTCTTTCTTCAGTGTCTTGAAGTTCTTATTGTACAGATCTTTTACTTGCTTGGTGAAATTCACACCGAGGAACTTTATATTGTTTGGGTCTATTATGAAGGGTGTCGTTTCCCTAATTTCTTTCTCAACTTGTTTCTCTTTTGTGTAGAGGAAGGCTACTGATTTATTTGAGTTAATTTTATACCCAGCCACATTGCTGAAGTTGTTTATCAGCTTTCGTAGTTCTCTGGTGGAACTTTTGGGATCACTTAAATATAATATCATATCATCTTCAAATAGTGATATTTTGACTTCTTCTTTACCAAACTGTATCCCCTTGATTTCCTTTTGTTGTCTGATTGCTCTGGCTAGAACTTCAAGAACTATATTGAATAAGTAGGGAGAGAGTGGGCAGCCTTGTTTAGTCCCTGATTTCAGTGGGAATGCTTCAAGTTTCTCTCCACTTAATTTAATGTTAGCAACTGGTTTGCCGTATATGGCTTTTACTATGTTTAGTTATGGGCCTTAAATTCCTATTCTTTCCAGGACTTTTATAATGAAGGGGTGTTGAATTTTGTCAAATGCTTTCTCAGCATCTAATGAAATGATCATGTGGTTTTGTTCTTTCAGTTTGTTTATATAATGGATTACGTTGATGGTTTTCCGTATATTAAACCATCCCTGCATGCCTGGGATGAAGCCTACGTGATCATGGTGGAGAATTGTTTTGATGTGCTCTTGGATTCACTTTGCCAGAATTTTATTGAGTATTTTTGCGTCGATATTCATAAGGGAAATTGGTCTGAAGTTCTCTTTCTTTGTTAGGTCTTTGTGTGGTTTAGGTATAAGAGTAATTGTGGCTTCATAGAAGGAGTTCGGTAGTGCTCCATCTGTTTCAATTTTGGGGAATAATTTGGATAGTGTTGGTATGAGGTCTTCTATGAAGGTCTGATAGAATTGTGCACTAAACCTGTCTGGACCTGGGCTTTTTTGGTTGGGACACCTGTAATGACTACTTCTATTTCCTTAGGAGTTATGGGGTTATTTAATTGGTTTATCTGATTCTAATTTAACTTCGGTACCTGGTATCTGTCTAGAAAGATGTCCATTTCCTGCAGATTTTCATGTTTTGTTGAATATAGGCTTTTATAGTAAGATCTGATGATTTTTTGAATTTCCTCTGAATCTGTAGTTATGTCTCCCTTTTCATTTCTGATTTTGTTAATTTGGAAACACTCTCTGTGTCGTATCATTAGTCTGGCTAAAGGTTTATCTATCTTGTTGATTTTCTCAAAGAACCAACTTTTGGTTCTGTTGATTCTTTCTATGGTCCTTTTTGTTTCTACCTGGCTGATTTCAGCTCTGAATTTGATTGTTTCCTGCCTTCTACTCCTCCTGGGTGTATTTGCTTCTTTTTGTTCTAGAGCTTTTAGGTGTGCTGTCAAGCTGCTGACATATGCTCTCTCCTGTTTCTTTCTGCAGGCACTCAGAGCTATGAGTTTTCTTCTTAGCACAGCTTTCATTGTGTCCCATAAGTTTGGGTATGTTGTACCTTCATTTTCATTAAATTCTAATAAGTCTTTAATTTCTTTCTTTATTTCTTCATTGACCAGGTTATCATTGAGTAGAGCATTGTTCAACTTCCACGTATATGTGGGCGTTCTTCCCTTATTGTTATTGAAGACCAGCTTTAGGCCGTGGTGGTCTGATAGCACGCATGGGATTATTTCTATCTTTCTGTACCTGTTGAGGCCCATTTTTTGACCAATTATATGGTCAATTTTGGAGAAAGTACCATGAGGAGCTGAGAAGAAGGTATATCCTTTTGATTTAGGATAGAATGTTCTATAAATATCCGTTAAGTCCATTTGTCTCATGACTTCTCTTAATCTGTCTACATCTCTGTTTAATTTCTGTTTCCATGATCTGGTCCATTGATGAGAGTGGTGTTGGAACATCCTCCCATTATTGTGTGAGGTGTGTGTTTGAGCTTTAGTGCAAGGTTTCTTTTACGTGCTAGGTGCCCTTGTATTTGGGGCAGGGTTTCTTTACTACTTTGTTTGAGGTATATTTCCTTATGCAGCAAATGCTAGGTCCTGCTTATATATCCAGTCTGCAAGTATATGTCTTTTTATTGGGGAATTGAGTTCATTGGTGTTCTGAGATATTACATTAGTGATTATTGCTTCCTGTTATTTTTGTTCTTAAGTGGAATGATATGTGTGTGGCTATCTCCTTTTGGGTTTGTTGAAAGAAGATTACTTTCTTCCTTTTCTAGGGTGTAGTTTCCTCCTTGCTTTGGAGATTCCCATCTATTATCCTTTGTAGGGCTGGATTTGTGGAAAATATTGTAAATTTGGTTTTGTCATGGAATATCTTCATTCTCCATCTATGTTAATTGAGAGTTTTATGGATGTAGAGCCTGGGCTGGCATTTGTGTTCTCTTTAAGGGCTTCTTATGACATGCTCAGGATCTTTTATGGTTTTAGTCTTGTGGTGGAGAAGTTTGATGTAATTCTTATAGGTCTCACTTTATATGTTACTTGTCCTTTTCCTTACTGTTTAATTTTTTTTTGTTTTATGCATTTGGTAGTTTGATTTATTTTGTGATGGAAAGAATTATTTTCTGTTCAATGTATTTTGGAGTTTGTAGGCTTTTGATATTCATGGGCATCATATTTTTCTTTCAGTTAGAGAAGTTTTCCTTCTATAATTTTCTTGAAGGTATTTTGGCCCTTTGAGTTAGAGTCTTCACTCTCTTCTATACCTACTATCCTTGGGTTGGTCTTTTCATTGTGTCCAAATTTTTGGATGTTTTTGGGTTAGGAACTTTTTCCAGTTTGTATTTTCTTTGATTGCTTTGTCAATGTTTTCTTTGGTATCTTCTGCACCTGAGATTCTCCTCCTATCTCTTGTATTCTGTTGGCTTATATTTCATCTATGACTCTATTCTCTTTCCTATGTTTTGTTATCTCCAGGGCTATCTCTTTGTGATTTCTTTATTGTTTCTATTTCACTTTTAAGATCTTGGATGGTTTTGATCAACTCCTTACCTGTTTGGTTGTATTTTCCTGTAACTCTTTAAGGGACTTTTTGGTGTTTTCCTCTTTTAGGACTTTACTATTTTACCTGTGTTGTTCTCCTGTACTTTTTAAAGGAGTTATTTGTGCCTTTCTTGAAGTCCTCCAACATCATCATGAGATGTGACTTACAAATCAAATCTTGCTTTTCTGGTGTGTTTCGTTATCGAAGTTTTTCCTGATGGCATGGGGTAACTGAGTTCTGATGATGCTAAGTAGCCTTGGTTTTGTTGCTTAGGTCCTTGTGCTTGTCTCTTGCCATCTGCTTCTCTCCAGTGTTGGTGAGTCTTTCTCTCTGACTGGAGCTTGTCCTCCTGTGGGGCCTATGATGTTAGGTAAGCTTAGCAGTCCTGGGAGACCAGCTCTTTCTGGGTGTGATTTGGGTGTGGAGAAGTAGTGTCAGGGGTTAGCCCCTGGGGCACTGATGGAAATTGAAAAGAGCCTGTCTCTGGCTGTTTGCAGTTCCTGTGCCTTTGCACTCTGATGGATCCCTTTGGACAAAGTTATTGGAGTGGTGGTCTCATCTGTGAACTTAGGAGTGACAGTATGCCTGGGAAATTAGCTTTCTCTGAGTGGGATTTGGGTTCAGTGGGGCTATGCGTGACAGCCTTGCTCAGGATGCAGATGGAGACAGGAAACGTTGATAGAATTAGGAGTATTGAATCAAAGAATTAATTTCTTGGTGAGTTGAGTATGTTGCTGAGAGAGAAAAGAATTTGTTGAGAATATCTGCTAGTTTTCAATTAGAAAAACAATGCCAATGTTAAAATGTTTGCCACTACAAAGGGAAATGAAGATGGACATAATTCAGTTTCAATATATAGATGTGAAATTTTGATCATCCAAATGGTACCAAGTAGAAAATTGAAGCTTGTGACATCTTGAAATAGAGAGATATCTTTTGAATTATATGCTCATAAAAAATGTGTTTCTTCAAGTCAAATGAAGTCAGCTAGGAAGGAAGGAGACAATTAGAAGCCTCAAGATATAACTTTAATTAATTCCAACATTAACTGGTTAAATAACAGACTGGATCCATAAATTATTTATATAAAAATAAATATACTAGTGGTGTTAATATATTAGTTGAAATCTGATCATTAATACATATTGATAAGCATGCTTTTCCATATGAAGTGATAGGAATCCAAGTAGACACATGCAGAAAATACAAAAGGTAGTAGTGAAAAAAGTACCCAATTCTTCTTGAAAGAAAGGATAAAATAGTAGAAAGAGAGTTATATCTTATCTGCCCTTTAAATATCTATGAGACTATTTTCCTCATGGTGGTTTCATTTTAAAAGAGAAATGGAAGCAAAATTCTGGGAAAATCTAATTTCATCAAGTCCGAGGTGATTCTAGGGAAAGAATAAGAATTTTGACAAAGGGGAGATAGGACATAGTAGATCTAGGGAAGGTCAAGATAGATTCTGAAATATATTTTATGACAGAATACAGCAGATGCTTCATCTTCTAAGAACTAGAGAGCCATGGGGGAAAGCTGTAAGTGGTGAAGTGACTCTGCTGGGGAATCTTATCTCTTGCATCTGCTTGCCAGTGAAGAATTCATCTCTCCACACGCCAGTCACTTCATAACTTCCATCCAGTTCATCTTCTGTAAAGACCAACTTGCTTCTATTTTTTTCAGTACAGACACCAACAATTTGGTGTTTTAAGTTTGACCTTTGTTTTAGAGTAGACAGAGCTACTCTGGAATAAAAGTTTTGTTGACTTATAAGCCATGCACTCATCCAAAAACAATAAAGTTCTCATTCCATTTGACTTCTACATTTACAACTTTGGGCCCCAAGAATACAAACCTTTTCTCAAAATACCCAAGCCCACATAATTCAAACATGTTTTTCTTCTCTGTGGAAGAGTAAACATTTCCTTCTCTCAATTAACAAATTAGCCCTCTAAGTTGTGCTTAAGTATGAGACTCATAAACACACTTCATTATTAATTTTATTAAGATAAATTAACTCTAGATTCTAAAACTGAGATAGAGTCTTTGATTGAATAGGAAAATTAAATGTGACAGCACAAGGGCAAATGCCAGCCTTTGAATTATATATAGTGATGATTCATGGCCAACCATAAATCTTAAATAAAGAGCACATCTATCTCAGGGACTGTCAGGAGCATATGGGAGCGTCAGGTGCTGGAGTGACTAATAATGATGATCTGTAGGCCAGACTGAAACCCTCACTTGCTACAGAGAAACAACTAAATATGTGAAGAAACTCGATCAGTATCAGGAAGGGTTTTAATAATAAAACCAAGAAAATTTAATACTGAGTCAGACCTCAAATGCAGGTTAGTACAAATTATAGGGTCTTTTTTGCACACAAAAGTGCTGATCGTACCAGATAATTATGAGTTTATGTGTGCCTGCCTGTGTTTGTGTGTATAGTATCTCACAGAATGTGTATGTTTAAATGCAGACCATAGATTTGGTCTCCTATGCCATTGTAAGCTTTTTAAATCATCCTTGCCATATATGTGTGTGTATGTGTATATATATACACACACATATATACATATTCTTTATTATTACTTATATTTCAAGGAAGTTTTTTGTTAAAACAACTGACTAGTGAAGAAAGGGTTTCTGGTTTGGGTTTACATAACGACACAGCGTCTCTGGTTTTCAGTCAGACAGCTAATCATGACTGTGTTTATATTAAGCCTTAACATCCTGACCTTATGAATAGCCAATTTTGTGGAATTCTGTGAGGGAGAGCTAATTTAAAGTTTGTTTTTTACCTTTTGTAGTGCTTTTACATGGCTAGTTTAAAGAATCCACATTTTCAAATGAGGTAGCATGGTCTTCCCTTTGGGAAGTAGCTATATGTTATATATTGATTTTGGCCTACGAAATAACAGTGCTAAAACACTGAAAGGAAAAACCCCTCCCCAGCAGCAAGAAGGGGGGGGTGATGGTTCCTGTTGAGACCTTCTTCTTTGTGTAAATTGAGTTCATAAAAAGAACCCGATTTTCGTTGCATTGCTGGATCCCACTTCACAAAGTTTTTCAAGTATATCTTAAGATCCTTGGAGAGACCCTACTTACAAGGTTTTTCTTTAGAATCTCTTTTGCTCACCCAGCCAGATCATTTTTAGGCCTCAAGACCAATGATGCCAGAAGGGAAGTAAGAGAAAGGGCCAGGCTGTCAGGTGCTTTCAGATCCAGCCAGTAAACCACTTTTTGATATCCTATAAAAAGTATTTTAAATACTTCAACAAATAATGGAATGAGCATTTCAGAATAGATTTGTATTCAGGGAAAGAAAAGAAAGAAATACAGAAGACAGTGACTTAAATTTTAGAAGGCCATGATACTGGTAGGTTTTAAGCCTTACATCTATCAGAGGCAATAGCTGTCTCCTGGGAAGGCAGACAGTTCTGACATAGGAGAGGCATAGATTACTGTTGGCCTTAGACCATTTCTTCTGTGTGTTTGCTGCTTGATTCTTGTTGATTTCTCCAAGGACTTTTAGATGAATAATTAATTGGAGTCCATGTCAATTTTTTCATGGTCATTGAGTTCTGTAGAAAACCTTCCTTAGAATAATCTTTTGATTCATGAGAAGGAGTTGTTGTATTCCACTCTTTTTTGCAAATTTAAGGTTGTCTTCATCCATAGAGCAATTGGGCAGGAAAAACTCAAGTAGCTCTGGAATGTAATCCCCTCACACTCCTCTGCATCTCTCTTCCTTTCATCATTTCAACAGTGCCTCAGGGAAACTTTCCTGAAAACTCCAACAACGTGGAGAATATTCATTTTAACTGTGATACAGCGACCACTTAGCACCCATGATTTATTAGATTGCATAATAAATTGTGTTGCTGTTGTCTGGTCTTATGGAATCTTTTAAAATTTCATTTTGCTGGAAAACATCTAGGAATTTCTTTACTAAAAGCCACATGTGAATAAATGTTTGTGTAGATAATGATGATACCTAATTAGAAGAAAAATTGTGGTAGGAAAATATACAGTCATCTTAATAAGTGTTTATCATTTACTTACTAAAGGTACTGTATTCCATTCACTTTTTAAACATTTTCTTCCTTCTAGGTTTCATTCTTCTGAATTTGACTTCCACAAACCATGTAAGACTTTAAGTTTTCCTTAAATAAAGAAATAAAATTGGTAAATACAGGATCAAATAATTCCAGATATGAAATTCCTCACATCAACACTTATCTTATAAACTCCTTAATACCTTTTAATCTTATTTCTACAAAATCGTGCATAATGCTGTCTCGGAATCAGTTTCACTCATTCAAATGTATAGAAATTCAGAAACTTTACATCACTTATCATAATGAACTAGTTTAAAAAATATCAATATTCAAGGCACAAATGCTGCTTGGCACCTTTGATTTACTGTGTACACCTTGTAGTGCACCTTTGATCCCATTGCAAAAAGAAACAGAGGTAGGTGGATTTGTGTTAGTAGGAGGCCCGGCAGGTCTACATAGAATATTCTAGGACAGATAAGGCTACATAGAGATCCCATATCTAAAAAACACCAATATGGGTAAATAAATAAATGGTGAATGTAATTCAAATGTGTGTATTTATATACCAGATTTAAAATATTTTCTCAAACTCCAGAAAATATTCCATAGCATAGAGGAAAAAGGTATGCTCAACTGACTGGTTTGTGTTCTAGATTTATGAACCAAAGCTATTTACTTGGTAGTGCTGATGTAGGGCGTGGCCTTCTTGTTTCTACAGATTTTAATTAAAATGACATTTTCCAAATAGTACAGTATTAATCCATTTCTCTCATCAAGTGTTTTATTGAATCTAAACCTATGTCAGTTCAAATGATGGACTAATAAAGCACTTGAGACCTGTATATGGAATGGTGATACACAGTGGCATTTGGGCAACTGGATGATGAGACTTGGGAGACAGTAATTGGAAGGGAAAGTTCTCAGGAGAGTCATTTTCTGTGTCTATTAAGTCTGCAGGCTTTTGGAGTAACACTGGTGGTTTGGAAATGTCACTCTGTAATTACTGGCTATGTGACTTGGGGCACAACTCAAAATATTTTCTTCCCCTTGCAGTAGCTATGGTTTTCTTAGTAGATAATGTCCTTGTGAATATGAGACTTCGGGGGTAGGTCTGACTGTGCCATTTCTTCCCAGATATTTTTAAACCAATTAAATCTTCATAACACTTGCAAAAATTCAGCTCAGATGTAGACTTTTAGTGCTTTAATTTCTTATGCACAGAAGCTCTCTCACTTGCAAGATGGAGATAATGGCAGCTTCTATTTTATTGGGTTGCTAGGAAAATGAAACGAATCAATGTTTGTAAAGCCCTTTGATTATGACCTGGCCCATACCACACACCACATACATACAAATCAATATATGCCAGAAGCTCCTATCACCCCTGCTGCAGCTACAAAATTTATAAGTGATTTATAAGCCAATCTCTACTTCCCACAGTGAGTTAGAGCTAGGAAAGCATTTTTCAGAACTAAAAATTGCACAAAGGATATATGGAGCTTCCTTAATAATAACAAACTGTATACAGCTTGGGGCTCATGTCAGAGGAGTGCAAGCTTGCTTAAAGCCAATGCAGGAGACAGACTCACAGGTAGATAACAGTAAAAAGAGACACAAATCTGTACACAAATTCTGGCTTTGGGAAGTTGTCTCTGAAACTGAAGAAATGCCACTGGCATACACAAGTGGCAATTCTGATGCAGACAGAGCAGGGACGAGCCTCCTGGGACATGGAGGAGGCCAGTGAGTGTTGAAGAGCCAAGAGACTAAAGAGGATTGAAGTATCAGTCAGAATCAAATGAAGGGCTGTGTCTTCTGCAGAATCCTTAGAAAAGGCTCAAAGAAGCTGATATCATGATAGGCCTGTGGTGCTCTTCTGTTTGCTCCCTGTTATAAACACAAAGCTCCCCCACACATGCATTAACAATGTTTACCCTCCAAGAGCTGCTCCTGTGGGGCTATCTATCCTGCTAAACCTTGTTAAGTAGCCAAGATTCAAACAACAATTGCTTGACCTTCTGATTGTTTTGTCCAACTCTGATGTATTAGTTTTTGTTTTATCTCAGTATATCATCATCCTTTATGAGTTCCTAATAACAATTTTTAATAAAATTTATATTATTAGAATCTTGTTTATTTTCTCATGAGAGATAGGGAGAGAGTTAATCGGAACAGGAGGGGAAAAGGAGAATGTTAGTCAGTTATATTATGTGAGGAAAAAAGTTTATTTTCAATAGATGGGAAAAATATAAAAATAAAAATTAGAAATTAATGGTTTTGCTTTTGTTTTTTGGTTTTTATTTTTTTGATAGTTGAAACAGAAGTTTATTCAGCACAGCAAATAAGGCATTCCTATAGGAAACTGAAGTGTTATGCCCAAGTGAGAGGCATCAGTAGAATGGCTTTTATATTTTGGATGTCAAGGTCATTTTATGAATATTTGTGAGGTGATAGACTATTCATGGAGTTAGGAGATCCTGTAACACTCCCAATTATAATAGACCGAATCTCCATTTGGGGTAGAAATTAATTGTTAAACAGGGAGATGATTGAAGAAAGTTACATGAGTAAGGCCGTAAGCAACTGGTATTAAATTACTAAAAAATATGCCATAAAATTGGATGAAAGTAAGAACAGGTATATGGGAGAGGTTGGCTGGAGAAAAGCTTATAATTATACTATTATCTCAAAAGCTTTTAAAGTAAAATTTAAGGCAGAAAAAAATGTCACATACACAAGTGTGTAATTGTTTCTAAGCAATGGTCTTTATAGGGAGCTGAAAGAGCAGAACTCTGACAGAGATAGTTCAGGTATACTTGACACAATCCTGCTTAATGTTTGCAGATGTCATATTTATAGAAGCCCTATGAATAAGAGAGTCATTTGTAGAGAATTTACATAAGGTACTTTTAATACCAATTTTTTCTTTGAAATTATGGAATTACTAAAATTTTATGGGTCTACATATTGATTATAAGTATGTTTACATTTTTGAAGTAATCATAAATTGCCATGATTAACTCAAATCTTAAATAGTAGATGCAAAAAACAATTGTAAAACTCACTAAATCTGTGTGCCCATATGTTTCTGCCTTATATATTTTTTTTTTAATTTTCCTGTGCTATTTCTGTCTCTGTTGGTAGTATTAATACTCTCATCTCGATATCCTCTTATGGACTTCATGACATTATTTTGATACCTTCTGAATGATTATTGGCTCCACCAAGTCAACCTATTCTCTCAGACTCTCTGAGGATCTATACAGTATGATTGACAGACTCTTTATAGGGGGGGAAGAAAATATCACACATGTGGTGATGGGCATAAAATTGTGCACAGACTACAGTCCCTTTGAAATGTATGGCTTAGAAAAAACTGAATTATTTCTTTTAAAAAAATCAACTAACAAGGGTTGATAGGCTTTTTTGGTATTTCTATGAAAGTGATGATTATCTAGGTATTAGGCATGGTCCTGAATCTTTAGCTTTCGTTGAATTTGGCTTGTTTGCATTGATATTGTTTTTAAATCCACATCTATTTTAAGCCCTTTTCTTCAAAATAAGATAATCTTGAAGTCTTATTTGGCCACTGTATGGTAGTTATTATGTCTCCTATAAAAGATTTTGATTTAGGAAGCTCAAAGGTTTGGCTTCTGAGGGAGGCAGAAAGAAGACTGAGTAGATAAATTCTCAGATTTATGGTAGAGTCTTTGATGTAGATCATTCAGCCTAGAGATGAACCCTAGGTTTGTACAATCCACCAGTGTGTTGGTATGGTGTAGATGCATGTTACTCATCTGGAGAATAGAAAGATACATACTATTCTGCCTCATTGTCTCCTTTCTCTTATCAACTGCCTTTAGTTATCAGTATGTAATGTCTTTCCTCTCATAACTTCTTTGACTCTTAAACTTTCTCCCCCCACCATCGTCTCTCTCTCTCTCTCTCTCTCATTGATCAGTTTTTCCTGTCTTCAGTAACTAATTTTCCTCTACCATTTTACATACTCATTGCTCTTTATAGTTACTCTTGCACTGAACACATTGGAAACATATCACCTGTCTACTTATAAAAGTAAATATATTCCTAAAAATGAAATACCCTCCTACATAATATACTAGAATGAATGAGTGAATTACTAGCAGATCAATTATTTTATTGCCGTCTTTGCTTGATGCTTCCTGCATGGGTTTTAGCATCTTATTGCGCCATCTGTTCATATTCTTTCAGAGCCTCATCATACATTCTTGTTGATCATCATCATGACCAGCATCATTGTGGCCATTTGGATTATTAAGTTGCTACAATGTTCAAACTTCACTGTTTTATGTTGGGTTTTTGTTTATTTTTAACAGGAACCTGAAGGAGTTTGGAGTTCCTGGTCCATGGAAACAGTTACTCTCCAGGAAGGACTGATGCCTGCCAGTGGTAAGGAGAGACAACATCTAAAATAGGCAAATAAAAGGTACAAGGGTCTTTGCAGATCAGATTAGTTACTAGGGAACACTTTACTGAGTTCCCTCAGTTCCTCTGTAGCTGGCTCCAGTTCATGTATTTCTCATTGGTTTCTACAGAGGAACAATTTAAGCACATGATTGTCTGTCACCAAAACTTTGTCCTATCATATCAATAGCCAAATTTTAGCTACAATTTTTTTAAAAATTCAAAGCCCTAAGGATATTCATTATGAAACCTAATTATCAAAACAGATATTGGTGAGAAAATTTTTACTAATAATTTCACTTTTAAAATTTAGATATTATAAAAGAAAAGAAAATTTTTTCTAGTCAGTGAGCACCAAATTAATATGAAAAATAGTTGATTTGTATCAGTGACCTCACTTTTTTTCTTTCATTTCCTCCTCTTGCTTGATTTGTCCAAATATAACTTAGTTTTCTGATTTACTTTACTGTTTTCTCATTAGAACATTTTAAATTATCTGATGATAAACAGCCAATATCAAATATTATATGTATATATAGACAAGTATCAAAAATGACTTAGATTATAGATGGTTCAACAATGTGTCAAGTCCTTGAAAAAAGAAAGTCCCAATTAATGGGTATCGATGCTAAAACCCTCAATAAGTAACCTTTTGCATCCTCACATGTATTTGTAGAAAATGCTATATATGAAATTTGTAAATTTTTTGTTTAATTACTAAAATTATGAAAAAATTTATGGATCAGGTCCTATGAGGTGTGCTCCACTTCAAAAATGTCATCTGGTCAATGTTTGTCACCTCAAAGGGATCATGTATATTACATTAAATATTTAAGAAGGTGTGGTGCAAAAGTTTTCCTTTAAAATATGTTTATGTATGGTTTTTGAAAGGACATTTTATTTGACAATTTCTGCTGTAAATGCATATAGCATATACACATGCACACACAGATAAATGTCATTCTGATATATGAAGAGCTAAGAATCATTAATATTTTTTCAGTGATAAGTTATACATATACACACACACACACACAATACACACACCACATGTACACACATCAGTTTGGCAATAATTAGTGTGAAAAATCATATGCAAATAGGAGATCAAAACATTTTAATTGAAATTCTTATGCAACACCTACTGTTGTATGACTAAAGACAAATTACCTAATCTTCATGTCTGGCTTCCATGATTTGGTATGAAATGCATATATATATGTAGCAGAGGATGGATTTGCATGGCATCAATGGGAGGGAGGTCTTGTGACGGCTTGGTACCCATTGTATAGGGAATGGTAGAGTGGGTTGGTGGGAGTGGGTGGGTGGGTGGTTGGGGTGGTTGAGAGTATCCTCACAGAAGCAGGGGAAGGGGGGGGGCTGGGATAGGAGTTCTTGGAAGGGAAAGTTGAAGGGGGATAACATTTGAAATGTAAATAAAAAACCAATAACAATAAATAAATAAATAAATAAATAAATAAATAAATAAATAAATAAAATGGGAATAATATCCACCCCTTAAAATTGAGTGAATACCTATTTAATAACAGTGAATATTACTGGTACTTGTGATCTGTGAAAGTGATTACTGACTGGTTCTATTATGGGTATGTTGTATTATAGTAATATATAGTATATATAGTATAGAGTAATAGTTTCGAGTGTATACAGCCTTTTCCAAATACAGTGAACTACGGTGATCCCCAAGACCTGGCATTTTTGGATGTGCCTTATGCTCCTGAAAAGAATAGGAGGATGAATTGGAATGACCATGTGAAGGTCAGTGAAGAGAAAATAAAAGGCATGTTAGGTCCCTTAGGGTCAAACAAGCCCTATTCTTTTCCTTCACTGGAATTTGAACTGATTTTCAAGTATAGAAATATTAAACTGGATGGAAAAGACACAAGGAATTTTTTTGTTCAATTTTCACAGACTTTAATTTTTGGTTGTAAACTTTGAAACATAGAACATGCAAAGAATTTTCTTTATTAACTCAGATTTACCACATAATATATTAAGTTGCAATAAATATTTGCTGTGTGAGCTAATTTATGAAAAATTTTCAATGTTATTATGATTTCAACATCATGTCAGGTATGTTTCACATCTTCAGTTAGCCTTCAAGGACTGTCATGATTCTTTTTTATATTTAGGTTTATTATTTGGTTTTTATAAATGTACTATCGATAGACATAGATTCAACAGTCTTCTGCCCCAACAAGAAAGCTGAAAAAACCATTAACAAAAAAGAGCATACAATGGATAAGCTAGGAGTCAGAAATCCTATGACCTTGTTAGCCTGCTTTGCATCCCAAAAGACTGTGAGGCTCTTCAAGGCTTCAAAAGCTTCAAGTAGTTCAGGATCATATTGGAGGACTCCTTGGGATTCCTGCTAGGTCAATGATTCTGATTTGGAGGTCAATTTGCTTAGGATGGCTTCTGTTGGCATCAGAATAGAAAGGTAGGGCACTTTAGGTTGTTAAGCTCTTCATAGTTAAAATACGCTGCTGAGCTTATAGTCCTGGCAACTCTAGTGTCAAGGTAGTTTGCAGCTTGTTGATATTCCTGATGCTCTTTGGGGACTTAGGTTGAATAAATCTCTATAGATTTGTGAGAAAGATATAACATACAATTCCCAAGAATGTGGTGTGTTTTGAAATCTTGGCATGACTGTCTCCTTTGCAATGCATTGAATGCTATTGTGATTTTCTCTCTTCTGATATTTTTTATTCAATGAAACCAAAGATTCAATTAGGAGTTCTTGAATCATTATTTTCAAGTTGTTGTTGTTCTGTTGGGAAAACCATAGTTGATTATTTTGGGGCTTCAGAGCTGGCCAAACGCAGATATTGTATGCCGATAAGACCTTGATCATTTTTAAATTATAGTTCCACATTTAAAAATATGTACTGTCAGTTATAAATTCCAAGTATTTATCATACTTTCCTCCTGATCTCCTTCCTTCTTTTCTTTTCCCCCTCTCTTAACCTTCCTCTCCTTTACCCCCCTCCTTTCTTTCTCAAACCCAGGTTGTTTTTACCACAGAGCCCATTGCCAGCCCCTTTTCTTTAAAAACGAAATCATTAGGTTTGTTCCATAATGCTAACAATAACATGTTAATTTAGAGAAGTAAATGTCCAATGAAATTGTATGAAAAGAACTGAGAATCAGTAATGTTTTTCAGTGAGAAGTTACCTGTGTAGGTAGCTAAAACAGTAGGCAGGTATCGTATATAACACAGTTGGGAAGGTGTTTAACAGGATGATAGAAAGTGACCTAGAGTTATTTTTTCCCATTTTTTACTTGAAAATAATTTTTTATTCAATATATCATAATAATGGTTTCACTTCACCAAATCCTCCCAAATCCCCCCAAATCGTCCCCTGATCTCCATCTACTTAATATCACCCTCTTTTCTGCCTGGAAGATAGTTTCCTGATGTCAAAGATCCCCCTCTGGCTCTTAATGAGCTTTACCTCTCTTTTTCCTTAGAGGTCATTTTATCAAAAAATAATGAGTTTCGGATTTAGGTATAAAAAATGTCCCCCTTAAACCCTTTCTCATCAGAAATGTCTTAAGAATAGGCTCTGCCAAAACCTCGTGAAATTGGAGGAAAGAAAACAGGAACAACTAGTGGAGTTGGATTGGAAGAGACTGCCCTGTAGAACTCTCAGAGCAGATGCCTAGACAACAGGAAGCTACTCTGTCACAGTTCTGCATTCTGTGAGGTCCAGCAGGTTTCCCTACAAGGCCTTTTACTCTGAATAGCAGATGATTCCCATACACCTCTTCTTTACATGGTCCTCCTCTGTGCAGGCCTGGTAATGCTCTAGGGGCCTATAGACCTTATATCAGGAACTTTCATTTGGATTAGAGCATGACTTAGTGACATTATTTTACAGTGATGAGATAACACCCAAGTGGAATCAGCATTCTGCCACTGAATTACATGTTCAGCTCATGACCACATTTTAATTCAATTTAATTTAATTTCAGGTCTACTGCTCAGTGATATCACATTTGAGAACTTAAGAGTTTCAAATGTGAAGTCCTGAAAAAAACTGAAGTGGAGGTCTCTGGTAGTGTTACATGCAAATTCACATAGTGTTTTGCTGAGGCAAGATGTGTGTGAGGACATATGATGTTCAGAGAGTATAAATAGGATTCAATGGATAAAGATGGGGTGCTTGCATAGCTAGCTTTGCAAACTTCTTTTGGTCTCATGTCTCAAATGAACTTTGATGATCTTTGCTTTGTTGAGAGAGGCATAGCAGAGACTTCTAGCATCCCAGGTGGTTCTGGTCACTCTTGTTGACTCATGCTTGTTCAGTGACACCTGGCAGTTTCTGCTGGATTGTGCCACCACTGCTGATTTGTGTTTGGTATTCTGACACACTGAGCTGGACTGTTGGTATCCTGACTAACAGAGATTGGAATCACCTCAAAGAACTACTTTTAAACAGGTCCACATTCCTTCCCAATCATTTTTTCTTCCTTACCTTTGGACAGTGGGCTAGAAGTAGGATTGAAGCATTTGGGAACTCTTATTAGAAGTAGTTTTTTGAAACCTAAGTTCTACAGAAAACAATCCAGTCTTCAAAATCTTGCTTAACACAAGACGAAGAAATAAAAAATCACAGTTCCTAGAAATGATGTTTCAGTGAGGTTCTTAGAATAAAAAGCTGATTGCAACACAGAGACTCTCCAGACTGAATGGGGAATAGGAAGGTGAAGGACTCCCCAATGACAATGACAAAGAAAAGTCTGTAACTTTTAGATTTATCTAGACTCTTTAAACATAGCAAGAGAAAACTTCACCTTCTGGGAGTTACTTGAAAAGGAATTGCGATAGGTAGGTGTACAGAAAACTAAGCAAATAAAATTTCAGAAGTAATTAACTTCCCCCAAACCATAGAAATGTAGAAGAAAGAAAATATAAAACATATTACATGAATTGTTTATGAATAATATTTGCATTGTCACGGTAATAAAGCCGCCTATTATAATTTCCTAACTGTATGTAATGGAATATAATTTCTGTCACTATATAAAGGTGGTCAGGGAAGAAGGCTTAACTTTACTTTCTGAGTCTGTTGCATTCTCATTGTTGTGAAAAGAACCTCATCAGAATTGACTGAGGAGAAGGATTTATTCTCGCTCACAGTTTGAGGGCAAACAGGTTTGTAGTGAGTAAACAGAACCCGTAAGTCCTGGTCTCAAGGACTCATTTTCTTCAACAAGGCTCCATTTCAACGATTCTACTATCTCAAAAACAATGCTACTGAGGACTGAATTCCTGGAATACATGGAGGCCTGGCCAGAAGGGACATTTCACATTTAAAATGGCACTCTCTGAAACAGGAAGTTAATGACGTAACATCTAAATAAGAAAAGCCAGGAAGCCTCATTATGTGGCATGACATTAAGATCTTGGAGGCAAGCAAGCATTACAGGCATAATGTTATTGTGCATCGTGTTAAGTTTATCTTCTCAGGATTCAAATGCTGATTTCTCTATCCAGACATGGTATTCTAATGATTATGTCAGAATCTCCTTTCTCATGGTTATGTAGACATGCCTACCACTTATTTTCTGCCCTGTCAATAAATGCTGACCATCCAGTGGCTGGGTAGAAGAAAGAATAGGGGAATTTGCTAGCCATTGGGATAGAGATGGGGGGGGAGCAAGGCTGACTGAATCCTGAGGAGGAGAAGACATCATGAGAGTTCACCTGGAGCAGGGAAGACCCTAAATGCAGGTAAGTTAAGGGGATTTTGATTGTGAGGTAGCCAGATTAGTTAGTTTAGTGGTTAAATATAGATCAATACTGCCCAGGCATTTTGATAAATCTTGATAAAATAAATCTTGATCTCTCAATGTCATTATAAGTTTTCAAACTAGAAATTATAGCAAATACAAGACTTTGGGAAAAGATTAACAAAAAATATCTTAATAAGAAAATACTATTGGAAGACTTAATGCTGATAAATGTAAATCAGAGTGTCCCAGAAATTCTTGGAAATTAATCCTGGCTCTGAGCTAAATATATCTTAAAATTTCATGGCGAGCTCCAACTAACGCTATATCACAGGTTGGCCCCTCTCCTCCTTCCCTTCCTTTCATCCACCTCATCTTTCCGGACTCACTCCTGTGTTTGTCTAAGCAGCAAGTAAATAAACTTAATCCGGTACCCATCTTTCATCAGAACACCAGCCACATGCTGATTCCACATAATGCCAACTCAAGACCAACCAGTTCTATTCATTTTTTTCTGGTGCATTTGAGTTCATTCTTTCTCCCCATATTTGTGAGTCTCACCAGTTTTGTACCAATGAACTCTCCTAGTTGGTGTCTGTGGTTTGACACTTTCCTACCTTTGACTTCTGATAACAAATCGGTTCTGTTGCTGACTAATTTTCTTTCAGGCATGAGTAAAAAACAGTGGAAATTCCCCAGAATGCTCTTTTTCTTGACACATATTTTTTTCATTTTCCCATTAGTCATTTGGGGTTTCATTTGAACAATCATATTGATTGGACAAGAGAACGTGTATGATTTTTAAGAATGAATAAGTGAGTAGACTCGAATTGAATATTGATAAATTCTAAGAGAATGGAAGAGAATGGGGTCTGATTTTTTATTATCATAAGAGAGATTTTTTCAATTTAATGAGATTCTTACGAAAAATCTTTTTTTTTTTTCATTCTCCTTAAATTTATGCCACAGAAGACTTTTAAAAAACTATTTGTGTTGAGGAAATCCAAATGATCTATCACTTTCAAAGTCCGGCATCATGAATTAAAAGTAGGAACTGCCCAAATACCAGTGGGTAAAGTTAATCCACAGACATCAAGAAAAGGCTCAGCTATAAAAGATGTGTTCCTGTTGAGAGGCTAAACCCACTGAGGGGCACCGTCTGCTTAAAAGATTATTCTAAGATCAGCCACCCTTCCTTTTTTCCCTCTCTTGGTTGAGCAACTGTCAGTTTACTAGAGAAGATCTCAGCCCTTGTTCTTACAGAATGTCAGGGGAAGTAAATTCATCTAAAACTACTTAGGCACAGGGAACTTCAGGTCTTTTTATGTGTATTTTTTTTGTAATGAAATTATTTTAAGATACAATTTTTCTCCCTTCATTATGATATAATCTTGACAGCCCAAACAGTCACAGAGGCTGTTGAGAAACCTAGTAGTGTTAAGTTTAAGAAGAACTTAAAAGAAAAAAAAATAAACCCCAACTGTATTACTAAACAGGTTTTTGTGCCATCCTCAGGTTTTCTAGTGCTGGGAACCTTGTAGTCGCCAAATGCAGAACGAGCACTAGTTTATTTTCAGTTCCTTATATGATTTTTAAGTAGAAGGAGTAAGACACACCATTATGTGTTTATTTTATTTTCTTTTTTTGTTGTGAATTCACGGCTTACATCACAGCTCTTTTTAATGTGACTTTGAAAACTTATTGTCAAAATGGAAAGCCAAATGTCCTTTTAATACAAGGAGCTTGAGTGAATAACATAAGGCTAGTAACAAACACTTCAGGAATCAACTTAAAAGAGGAAGGCATAACTTTTTCATGGTTTCTGAGGCCTTTGTTCAGGTGACTTTGTGTCGGGTTCAAGACTTCAGAACATCATAAGAGGGGAGGAGGGGAGGGAGAGGGGAGGCAAAGTGTTGGTTATTCAGATGGGCCTGGAAGGCAAAGAAACCAGAGGATAATAGGTTTAGGATGCCTTTAGCCCTGGGAGCACACTGCTTCTCCTTTCTTCCTCTTCCAGGGACCTTTGAAAGTTCTGCCACTTCTAATCATGTTTTTCACTGGGAACGGGCTGCTTCGAGATGAGCCATGGGGAGATGAGAAGACATTGCTGGGATGCACATTTTAAAATAATCATTGGTTTATTCAGAATGTATATCAACCACTCTGCCTTAAAACTAAGTTAGATATTTCTATATTATTTGCATCATTTTTTATTGAAATTTCTTCATGAATGAGTTAGAGATACATACTATTCCTTCAGGATGGATGATTAGGTATAGATTTGTCCATGGTAAAATTTTGTCAAAGAAAACAATTTCTATTCAAGAGTTAGATTTAGCTTGAAAATGCTTTGGAATATGGTCGTTACGTGATTTTGTTCACGAAAGAACAGAATATATCTCTTTTATTCTTTTTATTTGTTTTTTGTTGTTTTTGCACTGATTTTGCTTGGCCGTGTAAGCTGATGTGCATCCTGGGTTGAGGCTATAAGAAAATCGAGCTCAAACTCCCCTATTGCCATAATCATATTGCTATAAGAATCAATTTGTTTATTTTTGTTCCTAACCAAGAACAAACGTTGAATTTTATTGAGCCTTTTTTCATCATAATATGAGTTAAAAGAAAGTGGCAGCCTTTGTCAGTCCCTGATTTTAGTGGGATTGCTTCAAGTTTTTCCATTTAGTTTAATGTTATAAATTGTTTGTTGTATATGGCTTTTATTCATGTTTAGGTATTGTAATATCCTGGTTCACGTTTTTTTTGCTTTTTGTAGTTAATATGTGCTCACTGCTATTATTATCTGGTATAACTCAGGAGGCCAACAACAATGGCTTGAACTGATCTTGGATTAGTATCCACAAAATTCTTGCTGAGATAAACTTTTATAATTAACTCAGCCATTTTTACAGTAGTAGAAACCAAGTTAGGCATGGTCACAGCATTAAGGATGATTTGATCAAAAGGGACAGATCCTCCATGTTGTGGGAAATATAATTATCTATTTATTCTATGGCACCAGGCTGTCATGGAAGGATTTTAAAAAGACAACTGTCCTAATAACCTCTCTCTCTCTCTCTCTCTCTCCCTCCCTCCCTCCTGTGTGTGTGTGTGTGTGTGTGTGTGTGTGTGTGTGTGTGATGGGCTGTCTTTATTTTTAAAAGTGCTGTGTAGAAAACCTCAATGTGAAGAGTGAAATGAGAGGAATGATAGTAAGTTATATAGCTATACATTGTTTTTCAAATATAGACTGAAATGATTTCATAGGATAAAGATTATATCATCAAAGTAAGTATTTGGATTAGTTAAATGGAAAAAAGAATATAGTATATTGCATCACCACTAAGAAGACCAGGATGCTGAGACACTGAATGGACTCAGCTATAAGCTGTCAATAGGTATGTCTTGGTATGAATATTAGTGGTTGATGTATTATTTTAAACCATTCTAAAGGATGTTTTTACTAAAAAATATTTATGACTTGACCTCTGAGGCGAATCAGGAAGAACAGAGCAAGAAAGAAATATTAAAGACATCATTCAAAGTTGATAGTAAACTCACGGGAAGAACAGCCTCAAGACGGGTTTATGAAAGTGGTCAATGAGCTGAAAAAAGAGAACCTGCGGTTTTGTTTATACAGCTGACGCGGTCATATTTCGTAGTAATGTGAAAAGAGATCACCAAGATGTTGAGATATATTATAAAATATTATTAAGACATTATTAAAACGAGATTGACATTGCGATTAACAATATATGTAAAAACCAAATCATGCCCTGTCATTTTAGGAAGGAAACCTAATGAAATGCCTTTCTAGCTTTCGTTTTTATATTTTTTGCATTGCCATGGTTTAGTGATTGCAGCCAGGTAATGAGTTTCTTGTATTTTTACTTTATTCAATGCTAAGATGAGTGTTTTAAATAAAAGAGGAGTTTGCTTTTAATTTTGCTTTGTAGACCCAGACGGTTGGATTCAAATCAGGCTTTCATACTTATTAGCAATGAAGTATTTTTGGCTTAACCAGTTTACCAGCACAAGAGATGCTCAACAGCTTGAGTAGTTAGGATGAGAGAGTTATCATCAAAACAAAGGCAGCTGAAATCTGCAGACAAAGTTCACTGGCAAAGTGAAATGACACAGAGACATATATGTTAAAGGCATGTACACAATAACGATACACAAAAATACTATGAACATGTGACATTTATCTTTAAAAGTTTTCAGTTAGTAATCTATAAAATTTTATTCATATTTGAGTCTCACTTTAGTAATTACTAATCATCTAAACAGTTTTGTTTGGGTTTATCACATATGAATATAGAAATAGTCTGCTAGCTACTGAACCAACTTGAACTTGTTGTTGTATGTTAAAACCCAAAAGGTAAAAGTGTGTGTTTGCATGTGTGTGTGTGTTTGTGTGTGTGTGTGTGTGTGTGTGAGAGAGAGAGAGAGAGAGAGAGAGAGAGACAGAGAGAGAGCGAAAGTGATTTTGGTACATGAAAGAAGACTGATATGAAGCTAAATATTATTCATATACTAATATATTAATAACACAATTTTCACTCAAGAGTGGAGTTTGTGTCCTGATTATCTGATAGCTTCTCCCTGGGGAAGAAACCTAGGGCTCATGTACTCTAGTCAAGTACTCTAGCACAGACCTAGAGAGCTATATCTCATGTCCCTAACAATTTTTTAAAACCACTCTAAACATAAAACTTATGTGGAAATACTTTACCAAGTCTTCCAGAGAGAGAATGAACATTGAACTTCCAGTGATGTGGGATTGGTTCGTTCCATGTGAGTCACTATAATGAGCTATAAGAAGCTCTAAGAGGACAAATTCTCACCAACACAGCAGGGAGCATGGTCACTAGATAAGAACAGTTCTTCACTGGAGGACATCATGTAATTTTCTATTCTTAGTAATTTAAAGAGTTAGCACCTCCAGGATTGGGAGAAGACGGTGTCAGGCTTCTTTATTTCTGTTCCTATACCAATATTCTGATTGATAGCTCCATTGTACAAACACAAGTGATAATTTTTACCTTGACCTGAACATTTAACCTCAACCTAATTCTCCGAAGTTTTAGCAAGTTGCCCATTCTATCAGGTAAGGCTGCTTACCTCAGTATGGAGGCTTCCTAAGCTTCACCCTGAAACTTAGGCATGGCTCCACTTACCCTCAACATCTGGGTACTGTACTCAGTTGATCTTCTAGACCTCAATTCTGGCCAACAGCAGTCTCTGTATTACAGACTCCCTGGGAAATGATTCTTCCATCCTCAGCCTCAGTAAATGAGTAAGTCTTTAGTACTAAAAATTGAAAGAAAGATAGTAACTCAAAGTGAAAAATTGTTTAGAACTTTTCAATTTTTCAGTTGTAATATCCTTCCCAATATTGAGATAAATGTCCATTTCTTGTATGAAATAATTAGGGTAGGTATCGCTAGCTAATGAAGTCTTCAGTTGAAAAGTCATCAGCAATCATGCCTCCAAAAGCATTGGAATTTTTTATTTGACTAAAGTACCAGAGTCAAGGGCTGAAGGAGGATAGATACAGGTGCCCTTTGCATTGCCGGTCAGATATTGATGGGCCCTCTGCTTCCACTTGTTAAAGTCATCACATTCAGAAACCCCACACAAGTCCACGGTTTTTCCTAAGACATGAAGAATGGGTTATTCTCAGGGTATTTGTTTGGTAAGGGTCTTTTTCATATTTTTACCAATCTAGACAACCAATGACTTCTGGCCTCAAGTGACTTGCTTCAAGTTTTACAGGAATCCATGGTCAATCAATGCCAAAGTGGAGTTAAATGAATGCTCGTGAACCGGCAAGTGACTACAAATCAGAGTGACTGAATCTATTTATCACATCCAATTCTGTTGTAGGGAAATACTTGATGAAATACAATAACTTAATCCACCCAGAAGCAACCTGTTCTTTTTCCATCACAAAAAGAAGATATCACCTCCTTTTTTTTTTTTTTCAAAAACTTAGAAGAACTTCAGAGATTTGTTTAAATACCCTTTCATGCCTTTATTCTCTAGTAAAGTTGTATTCTCATTTAGTCCATTGGGTAGGATCAATAGTAGATGACATTCACATGTTCCATTGATAAAGGGTGTGTGTTAAGATGCATCGATATGGACTTTGTATGATACCTTCATTATGAATATATTATATTCACATACTTTAGGTCACAAAAAATTTGTTTTTTTAATGAACAAGTAAGAAACTGGAAACCATTTTTCAGTTTCTCATTTAGAAGTTTGTTACGACTTCCCTAATATAGACAACAAATAGCACTGAAGAAAAGGCAGCTCTGGCCATGTCATCCAACAAGGTCACTACTTGAAAAGATAGAAATAACCACATGGAGGACAAAGTTCAGCTTTAAAATGCTTTTGGAAAGTGCCAACACTCTTCAATTCCTACCGCCTCAACTTAATCATGATCAGCTTCATGGCGAGGGACCCAAGGACAATTGCAGGGGTGTTTATCTAGCTGGAGAGGACCATTACTCAGACATTATTTGACATGAAAACAGATGTACTCTGTCATGGCTTTGACCTCTAACAAGATGAACAACTGGGCTGATACATTTATTGATCAGAGCAAAAAACCCATTCCAATCGAAATAGTGCAGTAGATGCACACGGGGTAAATGAGGAGCACATCTGTTCAAGGGGATTGGGCCAATAATCTCAAATCTGGAACAACAGTTAGCTGCACCACTGCTACCTGGTGTTGTAGGTTCACAGATTAAAGGTCTTTGTGTGTTGGTTGGGAGGCAGATTTATAAATATAGGTAATTGTCTAAGAGACTTGTAAATCAAATATACTGAATTGGTCTGCATTCTAAGTGGTGTTTGAGAAATTGCCATACCATCATTTTACTGCAGACCTTGCCCCTGTTTTTTCTTTCCAAGAGTATATTAGCACTTATTGAACAATTCAGGTATTCCTCCTGTTAGTGCATTTACAATATTTACAGCGGCAATACTTACAAAGATATATGCTAATGAAATATTCAAGCAAAAGGCCGTACAGGGTGAGGACAGTGCTTCTTGTGTAAAATGAAGAACTCTAAGATAGTGCAGAGCAAGTTTGTAAATTTACTATTCCCAGCTGTTTTCATCTCTTCTTCGTGAATTTTATATTTTCATACTTTTAACTGTTGAAAAAGCCACTAAACATACAGATCACAAACCGCTATAAATGATTAGTTGAATGAAGAAAAAATTACCCTTTCTTACTCAGACCAATGGTAGAGCAGGAGGAAACATATATTTAGCTTTTTTTTTTGTGATACAGTAATCTTAATAAGAAAAACAAAGATCAGAAAAAGGACTGAAAATGCCTGTAAGTTATACTTGGTTTTGACAAGAATAAACAGTCCTGGGGAGTATCACTGGAGGAAAAGGAGTAGGGAAGCAGTGGTGATGAGCTGGAGAAGGCACACACCATCTTTCCTCAGATTCTTCTCTTGATGTGCATTTAGAGAAGGAAGCTATTATAGACTTCATTGTCGCGGAGCTCTGAGTAATTCCAAATATCTACATTTTTTAAAAAATTCTTTTTCCTGAAATTAATTTAATTAGAGGGGAAGAAACATTGGGTTGAGAAACAGATATCCCCACACACACACGCGCCAGTATGTGCACGGACTTCTAATCCTTCTTCCAACTAAGCTAAAGTCATAAAAGGAAAGAATGATGAATTTACTAGAGTAAAAAATTTCTATGTGTGGGACATATGAATCAATCAATAGTTTTGCAAATTATTTCAAAAAATCCTTTGTACCAACTCACATGCTATAAATATTAGATGTGCCATGCTGAAATTGTTTTTTTCCCATAGAGATTTACTGGACAAATCTAAATCTCCAGCATTCTAAATGCAGACTTTAGCAATGATGAATGTTGCAGTCATTCTCTATCATTCTTCATTCCTTGGTTCGCGGAGCTAGACTCCTTTAATAGATGCCATTTAAAGAAACCTCTGAAGCAGTTTTCTTGAGAATCCAATTTCTTCCCACACATCAAATTGAAAGTTGCTTAATTATCAGTTGGGGCTGTGTTTTGTGGGATAGTGTGTTTTAATATGCCATGTTCTACGTTAATATCCAAAGCACCAAACAAAGTTCCTGGAATAAAAACTCCATTTAATGGATACCACCAAAATGTCTTTTTAAATTATATATTATAAATCATAAATACAATCTTCTCAAGACACATGAATCAACCTTTGAATTTGAACTCCCTTTTGAAATTAATAATTTTGACAATTTCTTCATGTTTCCAATTACCTGCCTTCTTTAACTATTATTTGAAAATATAAATTTTGTTATACAATTAGGGTTACATCTGTGGACATGTCCATATAAGAAACATTTAAGTCGAACTTTTTGAAGTGCACCATTAATGCTGTCAGTTGATCATTACAATAAATTGATGGCATAGGTACAGATAAAAAATTATTGATAAATAGGGGCTGGAAGAGCTGTTAGGACATTTTATGCAAGACTTTAGTTTGAGAAGAAACACAGTTTCATCCAGTAGTCTTTGATTCCTATGTTTTCATTAGGTTGTTGTTGATACGGCAATTCTGAAATGTAATGGAGTGGCTGTGGTCCATCAAAGACCATGGATGCTACTGCTCTTCATGGTCTTCACTTAGCAGCATCTGCCACTGTCTTCCAAATGAGGGATAGTTTCAAGGACCTGAGATAGTTGGAATAAGAGGAACAGGGTGGAATAGAGAAAATTTCCAAGGCAGCATAGATGAGAAGTTTAGATGGTATTCCCAGATGCTACCACAAAACAATGAAGCATTGAAATTTACATACTCTTTACAGTTTCACGGAGACATTAATCTCCATAGATAAAAATTTGTTATCCCTAATATTTCAACTACCTTCTTGCCAGAAGTCTCACTAGCAATGGAATATGGATAGAAAGATGAATCTAGACAATGAGCTACAGTATGAAAGCATTTGTTATTACTGTTCTGAATCAGCTATCACAGTCACTTCTGTAGTCACAGTGCTTAGCAGGCTGTTTAGTACCTAGCAAACATTTAAGATTACTTAAGCATTAATGAAAAGATGCATAAAAAATGTCATGGAAAAGTAAATGCCAAGGAATCATTCATGTAATTCAAGAAAAAAAATAAAATATAATTTAACAGTCCATAGTATCAACATCATAGGCCAAATTTGAGCCACATTTTCCCAGTCTTTCTTTCCTGTATTTATATAATGTGCATATCTTAATACATTGTGTGTTTTTTCTTTTCTACTAGTTTGTTGGTATTTATCGTAATCATGTTTGTAATCTTCCCAACATAATACTTATGAATATTCAGTGATTCACTAAAAAAAGGATAGTAGTTTGCCTCAACATTGCTCACTAAGGTGACAATTTGTTTTAGTAAATTTTAAAATGACATTTTACAGATATGTTTAATTTAATGAATTGAATTACTTTCCTGGGCATGGAACTCTGTGAATTTGACTGGTATACAACAGTACGTTCTAGGCCAGGTAAAGCTACACAGGGAGACTTTGTTGATTTAAAAAATAAATTACTTTTTATTCAGACAAAGAAATTAAGACAGAAGAGTTTTGTTCTAAGGATATTGGGAATATCCAACTCAAGTTACTTTAGTGTTTTTAATACACTGATGTATCCATGTTCTTTATATGGTATTGATTATAGGAATGGCTTAGTAAAAGTCTTCAACTTTTCCAGGTAAATGTTAGATATTCTTTGTTTGAAACTTGTACATTTCACTATTTGGTTGTTCATTAATGAGTAAACTATTATCTCTTCCCTTTTTTAATATCTTTTGTACCTTTTTGTATCGATTCATTCAATAATAGTTACTGAAAGTTCATTCTTACCATGCACTGGTTGACAATTTAGGAATTTAAAATTGTAAAGATAAATCTTTACTTTCAAGTAGCTTCCAATCTGTTTGACATGGAAAGACTCAAAATCAATTCTAGGTTTATTCTTTCTTTATTATGAGCAAATTAAAAGTGCTAGTAGGTCATCCCTGTTATTTGAAAATACACAATCCAAACGTGTGTGTGTGCGTGCGTGTGTGTGTGTGTGTGTGTGTGTGTGTGTGTGTGTGTTTATGAAGTTATAGCAATGCGAGTGAGTGAAGTGCAGATTGCTAACATGAGATGAAATTTTAAAAAGCCTGAACAAAGGTGCTAAGATAGCATCAGATTGATGGCATAATATCAAATGAGCCATTGAGTAGAACAGGAAAAGCAAAATGCCTACACCCAAGTTAAAAATGCAAATGATTAACAATCTCTTCCCCTTTACAAAACTGCCAAGCTTCCTTTTGTGATGTTTGATTTAAACACTTTTATTCTGTATAATTTTCTTCTTTCCACAATGCTTTACCATTATCACATCTATTTAAAAATAGCTACCATCAGCCTTCCATTCATTGGACTCAATGATCACTTTTAGATCATTGTGATTGAGAAGTTAGGGTAATTATATAACACACTTAAGTCTATGCATCTATTTTGGACCCCACTGAAGAGAATACTTGACATTTGTGAAGTTGGTTTTAGTAAAAATTAAATAAATCCCCATAAATTGTCTTGGAATCTGCAACAAAGCTGGGAAGCAGAGATAGTGAGTCAGTGTCCATTCAGAATATGGCCATGAAAAGAGCCAAACGTCTCTAATTTGTCCTCCTAAAACATCTCTGTCATAGAATTAGTTTCACCTATTTCCATCCCCTTTTCTATAACTACCATTTTGCTATCCAATTCCTGTCCTTTTAATTTATACATTTTGTATGGTTGGCTAAGTAGCATAGTTCTGCAAACACCAGAGGTTTTAATATAATGACTTTCTGTATTCTTTCTTAAATTCGCTTTCATTCATACCCTGAGCACAGTAATTTTGTGATATTGTGTACTCTCAAAGCATCGTATACCTATCATTGTTCCCAAGTTTCTATAGAGCAATTTCCCTTCAAAATAATAACTATAAGATGCAAAGCATTTCCCACACATGACTGCCTACAGGCAGGGCTGTAAATAGGACTGTTGACTCAGGGACCTCATCTGTTCCTGGCCTTCCTAGAGATAATGGAAACATGGCTATAGGGCTTCTGCTTGTCTTCCCTTTCCAAGCATCCATCAGTGACAACCATTCCTGATATCTATGATGTGTCTATGCATACCAGAGTTTGCTGAATATTCATATCAAGTGTAAATAACCAAACTGGGTTCACAAGTTTGGTGTATAACATGCACAGTAGAGATTAAGCATATTTGAATGCAATTATAACATTTAATCATTCTGAGAAGAAAAAACAAAATCAAAATATTGTCTATTAACCTTTTTTAAAGTCTCACTATTTTTTTAAGTATGAAAACATAGCCCGTGTCTGTAATTCCAGCATCTGCCAGGTTATGGCAGGGGGGGTTGCAAATTCAAAGCTACAGAGAATTAATTTTATATAACAAAGATACAAAAGTCTAAAGGAGATTTCTTAATACCCCATAACAAATATTAATCACAAGACATTGAAAATGCTTCTCTTAAAATTGTGCATATGTATAATATTTTGGAAGAGTTGACTAGTCTGAGGTCATAATCTATTTTTCGGGTATATTGCCAGTTCTAAGATGAGATGGACATGAGGTGGGCATGACATACATGTGCCAATTTTTTTCTTTTTCTTTCTCATTTGTTTTTGAGACTTGGTTTTTCTCTGTGAGGCCTTGGATGTTCTGGAAGTGTCTCTGCAGATCATCCTAGCCTCAAACTCAGAGATCCATCTGCCTCTGCCTCCAGAGTGCTGGAACTAAAGGCGTACACTACTACTGCTGGGTTTACAAGTTTATATTCCTAAAACTGGTTTAAATGGGCTAAGGCTCCAAAATATTCTACAGATTCATACCTGAAGCAATCTAATTCTTGGATGTGGGTATTTTATAATTCTATTTAGAAAAACATGATCTAATCACATGCTTCATGCAATAACTGATTTTTCACCAAGAAACTGTGTAATGTAGATATTTCTTTAAAAAGCAAGTGCAACTGGTACACGTGATATTGTTTGGAAAATATGGTTTATTTCTTCGATGGGACATTTCTTATATATGCTGAGATGTGTTGAGTGTAAGGAAAGAGTTTGGGGAGTAATTCAAATCTTTCAGTGGGTCACTTTTATGGTCAGACTCATCAGCAGTTGGGCGTTTGTTTTGTTTGCCTTTAGTCTTTAGAGCTAGCCTCACTCCATAGCTTACAGTGTCAGCGGCTGAGGAGTGTTTACATCATAAGGCTCTTGTATAATCAAAGTTTCAATCCATTTGTAGATTCCTAATTTGATGACAGTATTGAATGGCAATGGAAACTCTAAGCCATGAGGAAGACTATCACTGGGGACATTGCTTTGGGGGTTGTCTTTTTCTTCTCTTTTCTTTTTCTTCAATCTTTATTAACTTGGGTATTTCTTATTTACATTTTGATTGTTATTCCCTTTCCTGGTTTCTGGGACAATATCCCCCTAATCCCTCCTCCTCCCCTTCTTTATGGGTGTTCCCCTCCCCATTCTCCCCCTATTACTGCCCTCCCCCCAACCATCCAGTTCACTGGGGGTTCCAGTCTGACGGGACCAAGGAGCCCCTTCCACTGGTGCTCTTACTAGGCTGTTCATTGCTACTATAGGAGTTGGGCCAGGGTCTGATCCATGTATAGTCTTTAGGTAGTGGCTTGGTCCTGAGCTCTGTGGTTGGTTGGCATTGTTGTTCATGTGGTCTCAAGTCCCTTCAAGCTCTTTCAGTCCTTTTCTCTGATTCCTTCAGCAGGGGTCCCGTTCTCAGTTCAGTGGTTTAATGATGGCATTAAGCCTGTGTATTTTACTGTATTCTGGTTGTGCCTCTCAGGAGATCTACATCTGGTTCTGTCGTATACTTGTTTGCTTCATCCATCTTATCTAGTTTGGTGGCTATATGTATGGGCCACATGGGGCCAGAGCTCTGAATAGGTGTTCCTTCTGCCTCTGTTTGAACTTTGCCTCCTATTCCCTCCTCTCCTCCTACTCCTTTGTCATTCTGGTTGCCCTGAGGGACAACTTCTTTAAGTAATTTTCAACTGTCTTGGTGGTTGAAAAACTTATAAACTTTAAGCATAAAAGCAATGAAGCAGCTAACCTGAGAAATTGTAGCTCTATACCAATTGTTTGGTGACTGACGTATTATCACAGTGGGGAAAACTAGCATCCGATGCTTCCCTTAGTTACTCTGTCACTAGAGTGCACATCAAGGCTGCATGGATTTACGAAAACAAAGCGGTAGAGAGACAAGATGGTGGAACAAGACGGTGGAGAAATGCTGATTGGACCAACAGATTAAAATATGTGGTTTAGCCTCTTAGCTGTAGTTACAGAGGCACAGATGCCTCCTAAACAACAGAGGTGGCAAACTTTTATTTCAAATCTTCATCTGTTCAGATAAAAAATGAAACATCCCATTTTAGTTTTATTATGTTTGTTTACTAAACTAAATAGAGTGACAGTCAGCTTCATAAATGCTAATGGACTATTGCATTTGACTTATGTACAGATAATAATTAAGTGAAAGAAATGGATGGATTCTAGACTTAGTATGAATAGGACTTAGATTATCAGATGTAAAATGCTCATTTTATACATATTTTTTATTACTGTGGTTTCAAATTGAATGAATGGAATTTTTGTACATAGTAAGTATACAGTAGACTTCAAATACGAAATATAGTTAAAAAGGTGTGAATATTAAAATAAATTTCAGTGGTTATTAAAACTGATTAAATGTCTCCTAAGAAAATGAAAAATAAATGTTGAAATGGGTATAAGATAGTATGAAGTTAATTCCTGATGATTATGAAATTTAATATTTAGTATAAACATTCAAAATTCTTGGCTCATCTCCTTTTCACTAAATTAACAGTCTAGGAGTGATGTTTCTGGGTAAGTAATTGAGAGAAAAGAAGACATCTGCTTGGCTAAATGCATCATCTCGTTATTTGAAGCAATAAATAAATAAAATTAAAAGACATCACAACTGGTTCATCTCTCATGCTCCTATCTGTTTGTGTTAACGGCACAAGCTAAAGTTACCTGGGAAGAGAGGGATTCTCAATTGAAATTGCTTCCATAAGATTTGCTTGTGGAGAACATGATAGACATTTTCTTAGTGATTGATGTGGGAGAACCAGACCATTTTGGGTAGCTCTACTCCTAGGCCAGTGATCCTGGGGTTTATAAAAACAAGCTTAGTAGGTGCTTCTCCAGGCTATTTTGTCAGCTTCTGCTCCATTTGAATTTCTACACAACTTCCACAGAGCTGGAGTTGTAGCTAGAGAATAAACCTATTCCTCCCCAAGTTATTTATTCTCATGGTGTTTTATAACTTGCAATAGAAACCCTAATAGAGACCTTTGTAACTGAATGGGAATCCCTAGAATAATGCAAACTGGTATTTATCATCAATGAGCATTGCTATATGATGCCAAATCACAGAGATACTGAGGTTTAAAATGTGTGTGTTTAAGGGGTTGGGGATTTAGCTCAGTGGTAGAGAAGCTTGCCAAGTGCAAGGCCCTGGGTTCGGTCCCTGGCCTCGAAAAAAAAAAATAATGTTTCTTTAGCCTTTCACAGTCTAAATAGGCCTAGGATTGTAGCAGATTACCATTAACCTGCCTGCGGCAGAGGTCCATGTACTCAACCACATTGGGCCAGTTTGATGTGCCTTCAAGGGTTCGCGTACTGGGTGGGACCTTGGTGCCCTAATGGCAAAAATTAAGGTGGGCACCCTTTACAGAATGGGGTTGAGTAGAATAAAATAATGTTGGGGAGGTACCATTCTCATGAATGGATTAACGCTGGTCTTATGGGAATGTGTCAATTCTCAAGTGACTTAATTTGAGGGGAGTCCCCCTAGGCTGTTGGCCATTTTAGTACTTAGCTTGTTTCCTTTTTTCTTTACTGTGTTATGACACTTAGGCAGGGAAGGTCTTCTCATGGTGCTAGCATAGGGTGGACTTTCTCTACAAAGAATCAAGGAGCTAAATTAACATTATACACTATAAAGCTACATAGCCCAGGGTATTTTATCATAGAGAAGAAAAGGAAAGTAACAAGTGTGCTAGGGACTATAAAATTTCTGCTTCCAGGTGGAATTGAAATAAAAGCTCCCTCCCATCCAACTACACTGATGCTTCTTTTTTGGATACGGAAGGAGACAATGTAAACAAACAGGACCTGGAGAGGGGCTGCTATGGGGTCAGAGATCCTCAGTGTGACAAAGGGCAGGTTCATTTAGGAAAATGATAGACATGGTTTCTGGAACAGGTTCGTGCACCAGATGATCTTTAAAGAGCCACATGAAAGTAGGTTTCTTCTTGGAGAAGGAAGCTAAGATTAGAGGATTACACAACCAGCACCATGTTTTGCAATGTGTTTGAAGATTGGCCCTAAGCATGAGCCCGTACTTATCAGATTCACTTCAGCCAGAAAAGAAGCTAAGAACAGTCATGGATTCATCTCAAAGGTCTGGGCAAAAGTATGGATTGGCTGGGACAGCATCTATAAGGCAAATGAAAAAAAAAGACACTGGAAAATCTTAGAGGGTCCGTGCAAAAGTAGTCAAACAGAAAGTGACCTTTTACAGTATAACCTTCTTACTTAAAACTCACAGGAGAGGAACAGGATTCAACACAACTTCACTCTTTTTCTTTCTTACCATTTTCCTACAAGCTGTCCTGAATAGGCCTATAGTTTACTATTTTGCGTTCTTCAGGTTAAGCTCAAAGGTCTACCAGCTCAACTCTCTAGTGTATTTTGTAAGGGGTGCTACTAGCCCTATTAGCTCAGGGACCCTTTTATGACTTCATTTCATCTTATTACTTCTTACACTTAAGATAGTCATCTGGAATTGAGGATTCAACATTTCACAATGGTGTACTCTTGGTCTGTTGCATCTACCCACATCTAAATTATTAAAAAGTGAAGCCAGTTACTCTATGAAAATCAACAGCTACATGGAGAGGCTTCAGATAATTCTATTGAATATGAAGCTTCATTCCTATTTAATAGCTGAATATTAAGTGAAAAATATATGTACCTGTTTTTTCTGTAGAGGGATTTCAATGGCTGTTTCTGTCAGGGCTCATCCAAAGACCTAGATCTGTGTGATCCAGCTGGAATGGGCCCTTTGGTACAAACCTGTAAGGCAAAGTTGGTTTTTAGAAAGAAAGTAATGTGTTTGAAAGTGTCATCTATTGGGGAAAACAAATGATGATTCAGAGAAACATTTGACAAGATATGAGTCAAAAGATAGAATGTGCTTTTAACTTTCCCAAGAACAGCTGGAAAGAGAAGCTATTTAAAAATGGCGCAGGAGGAGAGAGAGTTAAGTCAGATTTGCAGATCAAGTGCAGTGGAAGCAGAGAGGAATTGTGTTCGTTTGATTTATTTCAGGGCAGGTCAGCAGAGGCAGTTGAAGCCAGAGAATAAGAAAGGATCCAGAAGATTTAGAACAAATGGGCAGAGAGTTGGTTTTAAAGGCCAAGCAGAACAATTCAGTTGGAAGCTGAGGAGAAGCCAGATTAGATCTTAGAAAGGTGTTTGATTGAGCAGCTGAGTTGAACAAGCCAGCCAGAGTTTCAAAAAGCTAGAAAGAATTGAAACATTCCAGTAAGTCTGAGATGACACTTACATTTGTCGAACAGACAATTATATCTGGTGAACAGAAATACGTTTACAGTTTTATTAAACTGAAAATCACCTAGAACATATTCAAGTTTACTGCTTTCATTTTTTCTTTGCTGATCGGTTGAGTTTTTGAGCGGCTTTTTTGATCAGAAAAAGCAAAACAAAACAAATAAAAAACAAAACTGCTCAGGATGCCTGTGAGCAGATTGGGTAAAAATAAGACTGTAGAAGGTGGATACTGTGAGCACAGGCACTATGTTCCTGAAGAGAACTTTTCTGTTCATAGAACAGTTAAATGTACCCATTTTTGAATAATTTAATAAACAAGTCTTGGATTTATAACATTTTCTCACATTTTTATGAGAATCAGAATTTCTCTTCTATCATCCTTACCTGGGATTTAACTGCAAGACACCTGAGTAGAATTCGATCTTTGAACCAGTGTAACCAAGGCGCTTAGTGACGGTCACCTTGTGTTTATTCATATTATTTAGAAATTCATAGAACTTACTGGAGGAAATCTGCATTGTCTATTACAGTTTATTTCACCCCTATCTGTCAAAGCACAGCATATGAATACTAACTGCAGAGTTCTGTTGACTGATCAGTGTGGCCCTACAGACAATCTTCTATTTTACCTAGAAATAGTTGGTTCTACAGGATGTCATTTTCTATATGGCGAAAATGTTCACCTTTGGTGTCAAAAAAAAATTAATGATTTTTGAATCATTAGCAAAACAGTGAGAAAAGAAAAGTATCGGTATTTCAAGACCATGGACTCCTTCTGATCCCAGATGCATCATTGCAGACATTTAAATTCCTTTCCATGGCGTTTTTTTTTTATCCTACCCTGTATTTATTTCTTTACACAGTAACTTTCCTAAAATGCACTGTGACTACCAGTTGTTCCTTTATTCTCATTAAGATAACTGAGGACAGATCTCTCTTTCCTCCTAAAGTGAACAATGTATTAATACATTGTCTTCCCCACAACACCTAAAAGGAAGGTGGAGATCTTGGATAACATGTGGGGATGATTATTGGTAAGAGTAACGACAGTACTTCTAGTGCTATGATAGTCTAAATACTGATGGCCTGAACACTTGTCACAGCTTTTATTATTTTCTCTTTCATCTTCATCTCCAACTTTAAATGGGGGCTACTTGTGGACTGGGGTGTGGCTTTGCAGACCCTGGAACTTAACAAATTGCATCTGATAAAGTTTTAATTTCAGAAGGCACTATTCGGGAAGGGGCATAAAAGGCAAAACATTTCTAATAATAGGACTCTACCTTTCTGAAGATTTTTGTCACTGTTTGACCTGCAGTTCAATCTGAGATATTCTCTGCAGGTATGTTCTAAATGTTTCATCTCCAGCTGGTGATGCTATTTTGGAAGTTATGTGACCACATTCAGAGAAACCAAATCCAGCTGGGGAAAGCAGTCTCATGGTGATCATGGTTCCATGTTTTTCTTCCCTAATCCATTAAGTGGTGAGAAGTATCAGGCATACATTTCCAACCATCATGGGTTGAGATCCATTAGACTTGTGCTCAAACCACAAGTCAAAATATCATCTGTGGTTGTTCTTACCATTATACCTTATTATTCATTATTGGAGGACTGTGATTTAGCTCCTTTTTTGGGAAGAGTATGGATCTGGGGATCTGACCTCCTTCATCCTGAAGAGACAGTCTTGTGATTATCATGTGATCATCTCATCAGAAGATGAGTGTGACTGGCACATGCCAATGCATGTTCTTTCGAAAGCCAGAAAGTTTGTTCAAAAAGGCAAAGGGTAGTTTCCCCAGCTAGCAGTTAGCAGAATTACCAGTTCCTCCAATTCTAACCCAAGCTTCATAGGCCCAGTGGTGATCACGCTGGATAAGTAGCAACTATAAGGAGGAATATGACCTCTGTGTGGCTCCAAATTCTATGTAGTTTTACAGTTAAAATGAACCATTACGTATAGGTGTCTTTCATTTAGGGCATTGGCGATTTGCTCTGTTATTAGATACTTGGGGCCCTGTGGCTGCTTGGAAGAAGAACACATGTGAGGCACTTTTCAACAAAAGCATATTGGGATGGAAAACCTACCACAAATAGACAGCACCATCCCAAAATTTGAAGTCTAAGGCTGAATAAAAAGGTAAAGGAAGGAAAAAGCTAGAGGGAATTACCAAAGGCTGGCTCTCTCTCTCTCTCTCTCTCTCTCTCTCTCTCTCTCTCTCTCTCTCTCTCTCTCTCTGCTTCTTCATTTAGATGGGAACCTTCTACCTCTTGTTCAACCACTGTTGCCTTCTAGGCGTGTTGCCCTCAAACTGTGAGCCAACATAAAACAAATCAGTTTCATTGAATTCTTTTCAGGCATTTTATCACATACAAAAAGAAAAGGGGCTGATATTTTCTTTTATAAACATCTTTGGGAAAAAAAAAGTTATTTCAAAGAAAATTAGCCCATTATTCTAACCTGTATTTTATCTTTAAATTTGAAAGTTCAAAACTATAAGATAATTGAAAAAAAACCCAGCAACTTGTGAATTTGTCTATAATCTACAGAATCACAGAAAAGCATACTTCTCAGTTGCTCCTCCAAAATTCAACGAAGATAACAAACAAAGGCAGCAACTTTTAGATGTTTAATGGCACTTCCTGTGCCCAGTTATTTTATAAAAAAATATTAATCAGGAAATTTGTGTTAATAAGTGTTAACATTTATCTTAATCGTGAACCCCAGTAGATGATTCTTTATAGTGACATCAGTAGTATCAAAAAGGTATATTAAGCAATACATTAATAGGAGGAAGCTAAAAATAATACTCAAGTTCATATCTATTGTGTATATTTCTTTGCATTAAGTAGTTATTTATGTTGCAATGGAAAGTAAGCAGGATCTAATCCTAGATGAAAAAATATCTGAATATAGTAATCTTAATGAATTAAGAAATTGCAGAGCAACAACAAGTTCTAGTGAACCTATCCCATGGTCAGGAAGTTCACTAATTCATCTCCAGTTACTTAGTGAACATATTTTGAAACTTGAGTGTCCCTCAATTTGCAATAAAAAGGTAAGGATGCTGTAAAAAAAACAACTTTTATTTTGCATGCTTTTCAGAGTGCCCCCACTTCCAAATCCTCTTGAATACTTATTTATGTGTTATTTCTTTCCTGTTGTAAAACAGAAAGCATGGTTTGAAATTTATTTTAACCAACCTGCAAATCATTTAAATGTTGATATCTGCCCAATGATTGTTTTATGGGATCATTAATTAAATTTGCCTTCTGCAAGGTTGAAAATTTGTATGATAAACCTGCCAATTGTATTAATGTGTAGTTTTCTTTTAGGGTTGAGAGATACTTCATTGAATGCCTGAGTAAGATCGGAGTTTCAAGCCAGTAAGTCCATGAAGTTTCAAAGGCGCCATAACATGAATATCTTCACAGAACTTCTTTTTATAGAATGACTCACTCACCAGCAGACTCTTAGGAAAACTTTCTTTATGTGCAAAATATGTGTCATGAATCTTGAACTGAGAAAAGTCAGAGCAAGACAAAAATGGCCTTACTATAAACTCAATGGCTTTAGTAACTCTACCTCCAAATATTTTTAAAATAGGTAGAGAAGAATTTTGAAAATTCTGAGGAAAATAAAACGAGAGGCATTATGATGTTCTAAGGACAATCTCTGGATTGTCTCCACAGTCTACTTTAACATGGAAAAACAAAAAGAACACAGAAAAAGTACCTCAAGGCCCAAGCTTAAGTTTTCCTTAGATTCATTAAAATTTGATTAATCACTTGCCCCAGTTGTTTATTACTCAACATCTACTATAAAGTATAAATTTAACTATTTTGGTCTTAATTAGTTTATGAAAGTTTTTATATCAAGCAAGAACATATTAAATACATTTATATTTTATGATGTGTAACCACAGCTCTTTTTTATTATTTATTCACTTTACATTTCAGTATTAGTCCCCCCCTTCCCAGTACCCCCCTCTCACAGATCTTTCCCCATTCCTCCTTCTCTTAATCCTCTGAAGGAGAAGCCCCCCTGATGTAACACACAACACACACACACACACACACACACACACACACACACACACAGAGCATGTGAAGGCACTGCAGGACTGGGTATCCTCCTGAAGCCAGACAAGGTGGCCTAGTTAGGGAAAAGGGGTGCATAGGTTTTCTTTTATAAAGCACAATAATCATACTCCTGATAAAACACAGAGAAATAAACCAAGGAACAAAACCCCACACTCAAAGGACAAATACAGAACTCAGCATCTAGAGCTATAACCCTAAACCCAAATGCAGAAACTCCAGTGTAAAAGCACAATCAACAACACAGCAAACAGTGTTCATTTAGTCCTCTCTTACATCCCATGACCCAGTAAATTCAGTCCTCTCTCCCTCTTCAACCCCCACCTGCTGAAAGCAAACAAACAAACAAACAGACAAACAAACAAACAAACAAAAGGCATTTCAAAGCTCAGTCTGTATTCCTAATATTCCAACAGTTGTATCAGCCTCCTCCCCTGAAGTTGCCAGTCCTCAAGTCTCTGTCTGACAATACCTGCGTTACTCAGTCTCAGGTGACAATACCCGTACAAGCCCAGCATCGGTAGACAGATCATTTTCCTTCACCTACAATACATAAAAATTTCCTCACCATAGACTGCCCTGGATTTCTTTTCCAGTCTTAGTTCCAGAGGCTGGTGAACTAGCCTGGGAGCTTATGCCCAAATAAACCTGCCCTCTTTTACTTTTAATTTGGCTTAAATTGGCTTACTTCATCTGTGGAGAAATCCTATTAGCCAGGACAAAATGTCCCACTGGGCCCAGTTATCCTATATAGCAGACCCAAGAATATTCACCATAACTGAAGCATAAAGAAAGGGCATTAAAATATAGCCTATATGAATGTGATAGAGGGGTACTTAAAGCAAGAAATTAATAAAATCCTCAAAGAAATCCACAAACAAACAACGTAAGGAAGTAAGTAAAACTGTTCAAAGATTGAAATTGAAGATAGAATCAATTTTTAAAAATCCAAACTAAGGAAATTCTAGTAATGAAAAAATTAGGAATTTGAACAGGAATACAGAGGTAAGCTTCTCCAACAAGAATACAAAAGATGGAAGAGAGAATCTCAGACATTGAAGATGGATAGAAGAAATGGATACATTGATTAAAGAAACTGTCAAATCTTAAAACATCCAGACACAAACATTCAGGAAATCCAGGTCAAATAGGAAAAGACCAAGCCTAAGAATAATAGGTATAGGGGAAGGAGAAACCCAGCTCAAAAGCCCAGAAAATGTTCTCAACAAAATCATACAAAATCTTCATAATCTAAAGAAGCTGTGCCTATAAAGGTATATTTATAGATAAAAAGAAAACCACACAGAACAACAAGTAGATTAGATTGGAGAAGAAAAGAAAGTCCTTTTGCCATGTAATAAAACACTAAAATGATTATTAAAAATATTTAGTGCTGCAAGGGAAAAAGACCAATTAACATATAAAGGCAGACTGGTCCCCTTGCCATCTCAGTGGAGACTCTACAAGTCAGTAGGGTCCGGACAAATGCTCTGGACACTAAGAGATCAGAGATATCAGCTGGACTATTATACCCCAGCAGAATTTGCAGTCCTCATAAATGGAGAAAAAAAAGACATTTCATGATAAAATCAACTTTAAACAATATTTATCTACAAACCCCAGCATTACAGAAGGAAAATTTCAACCCTAAGGAAGTTAGTTTGCCCATGAAAACTCAGTCAATAAATAATCTCAAAAAAAAGTCAAAAAGGAGAATCTCTCCCCACCTTTTCTCTCTCTAAAGACATGTATAATTGTCTTGATAAGCACTACTTATCAAAGTTAATCAAAACCAGGTAGGCTATTTAAATGACCCATAACCTGAATGAAAATATCAATAGTCTTTATAAGTCTTTCAACCTGAAAGGATGACATAAACCCATTTGTCTACATTTTAAGGATCAGGCCTGATTTAGAAAAGGCCATAGGCATTAGCTCAAGAAACAGAGCTTAAGTCCTAGGAACTAGGCCATAAGGCAGCATTTCCAGGAACAGACCATAAAAATCCAGAACAAGATCATAAAACCCCTTCCCAAAGAACAAGTGGGTATTACCCCCCCCAAATGGGAAATATCTCATCTCAGAATGGCCATCTGTGGTGGGCAGCTCTATCCTGTCTTATGGTTAAATGTTCATGACATAGACATGCAGGCCACTGACCACCTGTGACATCCAACATCAACCAGTGAAATTTTTCCATCACCTAATCTTTCTAGAGTTCCTCTGGTTCTCTATATAAGAAGGCCCCATGCCTTTGTCTGGGGTTGCCATTTTGGAAAAGGTTGACACTCACATGCTGATTGTTTCTACAAGAATAAATGCTCTTTGTGTTTGTATACTATCTGAGTCTGGGGTCTTCCTTCAGTGATTTTAGGACACTTACAAACCATCCCAGATGGTTTGCAGAAATCTATCAAACTTTCAAAGAGTTAATGTCTGTGGGGTTTATGGGTCCTGTGGCTGTTCTGCCATGGGGTCAGCCTCTCAGAGAGGCAGGACGAGAAGGATTTTACCACAACACCTCATGCTATTGCTGGGTGGGTATTGGGCTGTGGGAAGCCACAGGACACTACTCTGGGGGTAGGGGGAGGTGCACAGAACAGCCAGGCTCTGTGTCTCCAGGCCTGGTTCTTGGCTCTCAGACATCCAGACACTGGTGGAAGCCATGGAAGAGCTGAGAGAATAAGTGGGGCCTGCTTGCTGGATGTGGCCTGGCACTGAAGGGGAAAAAAGGGAGCTCGGGAGGTCCTAAGGAGAGAGTCTTTGGCTTGATGGAGGTTGTGGCCACTGCTGGGAGTGCAGAGGAAGTCATTTATGGGAGATTAGATAGCAGCTCTGTAGGCTTAAAAGGCTTCTCGATGAATCCCGATGGTGGATCCCAATGAAAAGAGACAGTCCATGTTTTTAAGACATTTATTGTCACGGCCCGGAAGGTGGATAGTAAAACCATACCCCCCCACTTCTCAGGGTGGGTCTGCAATTAAAATACCTTTTGCAGGGAGGTGTCTGGGAAGGAAAGTTTATTGGATAAAGTACCAGGAGGTACACCTAAATGGGAAACTATCTTGAGGCTAAGTGACCTGTCATGTCTCTCTATCTGTGGAGGGCTTAGGGCATTGCCCTTATGTGATTGATGGCCACAAATCTATGGAGGGCTGTGGCTAGTGACAGGGTACTGGTGCCTGGGAGCCAGGTGAAATGACTACAGTCCCTTCAGTGTCACTGGAGTTTCTAGCCTTAACTCAACCAGGAACCAGGCTGCCTTTTACGGGTCCCACAAATGCCAATATTTAAATATATATATATATATTATATATATTATAATATATATATTATAATAAATATATAAATATCTTTAAATATTCCACAAAGTAGAATCAGAGTTAGCATTACCTGTGGAGGGCAAAAGAAGCCTGTGGACACAAATGAGCACTGGAGAAGCTTAGGAAAGTTAAACGTACAGGTATCCTTCAGAGATATTTAACCTGTTCTCTCAGATTGCTGGGGGAAATGTAGTTTTCAAAGTGGCAGTCCTTCTGGGTAAGCTTTCCCTTCCATCCCTGAGACTATTGCTTGTTTATCCCAGATTCTTTTCCCCTAAAAACCTTGATCATTGCAGTGGGACCTCAGGATGCCATTGCAGAAAGTCTTCTTTCTATATCCACACAACTCATTATACATGAAGATGTCACGCTGGTGCCTACATGAAACCTTTACCCTATGTTTCTAGTTTTCTTGTTTGGCGAGGTACTCTTCAGGCTACCAAAAGAAAATGGACTCAACTTATCCATAATACTTTTGACCTGCAATCTGTCTTTCTGCAAAAATATGTTGAAACAATGGTGGCTGGGACTTATGGTAGTAACCAACCAACGTAAGTTTGAATTAAGGCCCATTCCACAGGGAAAGACTCATATCTGTCTTGCAGTTAACCATGAGCATAGATAAGATAGCTTACAGAGTAAAGGAAAAGCAGGCCTGACTGACCTAAATAAACTTCTATAGCAGCAAATGGGAACAAATGCAGAGGGACCCATGCAGACATTATGTGGAGAAGAGTTAAATTGGGGTTTCCATTGATCCCTCCCCTCAGGCTCAGAGAATCCCTCAGAGGAAGGGGCAAAAAAATTTTAAGAGCCAGAGGAATGGAGGACACCAGGATAATAGGGCCCTCTGAACCCAACTGATCAAGGCTCCTATGAGCTCACAGAGACAAACAGCAAAATCAGAGTTTACCCATATTCTCTGCATGAATGATTGAATCACTGACTCTTATGCCTACTCTTAGGATATTTTCTTCTACTGAGTTAAAACATTCAATGTCAATTCATTTTTTTTTTGTCTTTTTATATTTATTTTGTCATGCTTGGTTGATATTCCTCAAGCTTGTTTCCTCATTTTTTTAAAATTTGTATTTTTTCTAATGACAGACAGAGGAAAAGGAGAAGAGGTGTGGAAGAACTGGTAGGGGAACCCGAGGGGAGGATAAATTAAATTAGGATATATTGTATGAGAAATGAATCTATTCTCTATTAGAAAATAAGTGCATATTATAGGTCAGCTGTTGTCTACTTCACATGTTCTCATTCATGCTCAGAGGCTGAAGGGAACAACCTTACTTGTGATATTACTGGTCTTATGAGAGGACAAAGAAACATGATTGAACCATAGAATTGTTCTTCATATTTTTGACTATGTATTATCTCCTAAAATGGTTTATGTGCTTTAGTCTTGGTCCCTGTTTGGTGACATTTTAGAGAGGATATTCGATGATGAGGACATCAACCTCACCAATGGAAAAAAATTCATTGGTAGGTGAGTTCATAACTAACTAGGCATTAGGAGATGGGGGCAGGTTGTATGAAATAGGTCAATGAAAGTCCATGTTCAGGGTGGGTCTCCCACCTCAGTTAACCCAATTATGAAAATCTTTCAGAAGCATGCCAACCAAGCAGCCAACCTACTCTAGGCAGTTCTTCACTGAGACTTTTTGCCCAGTGCCAAGAACATTGTCAAAAGAGCCACAGCCAGTAAATTGCAGAGCCTGTGCTCTCTGTGCTTTCAGGAGGATGATGACATCATACGACATTCGTAGGGAGGCTCAGACCACAAGGGGATGTGATCATAGGTCAAGAAGCTGAAGCTGTGGATGTGCTCCAAGCTCAGTGAACTCTCAAATGCAAAGTAAGTTTCCACACACTGTTGGGGTGTTTTCCTCTTAACTCCACAAGCTCACTTCATGTTAATTACCTAACAACTCAAGCGGATTAAGAATGAAAATTTAAGCAAATAATCAGTAACACTAATGTTTATTTTATGTCTTGAGTAAGAATAACCTAATTTGCATATGTTAGGCAGAGTTGCTTCCTCTTTATATCAGATTCTTTTTTTTTTCCATGATAGTCTATGGATTTTTTCCAAATACTTTATATTATTGCAAAGTTTAAAATAAAGTTTTCCATGGTGTTTTCTAGCTCATATTTAGGATTGATTTGTATTCCAATTTTTTATTTACAGTTTTGGATTTCTATTTATTGTCAATTTTAGGCAGTATCATGTGTTCCTGATTGTCTTCAAACTCTCTATGAAGCCAAAGATCCTTCTCCTGCCAACTCCTGAGTGCTACGATTACAGGCACAAATGATATCTATGCCCAGTATATGTAGTACTGGAGATTAAGCCAGAACTTTGTATCTGCTAGGCTCTACTAGCTGAGCCAATGTCCCATTTCTTATTTACTTTTTAATCATCACAAATAATTGAAAATTTGTCATTTGGGTAACAAGGGTAAATACATTCACATATTAAGAGAAAGTGCACGTTCAGACGACTCTATTGCATTCCTCAAAGTTCATGTCGTGGGAAGTTAATATCTATTTCCATATGATAATAATTAGTCAAAGTGGGGGCTCTCATAAAGCAGTTAAAATTACATGTCACTGGTTGAGCAATGCCTTTCTAAGAAGAGGAGGGTACTCTGACTCAATCCAGCTACATGAATCTCCTACAAGAGCACCTTTTCAGGTGGAGTCCTTCAATCTTGAACTTGGTGTTTAGATCCATGAGGTAAAATACTCTATTATTTATAATTTACACACTGTGTAGCATTCTGTGGTAGCAACAGAATATAGCCTGAGACAAATAGTTAAGCACTTGGAGAATCAAATAATCAATGTTAAATCAATGTTGGAAATCCTTATGTGGCATTTTGTTCTTATAAGTGAAATTGATCTGTTTGTACGGGTCAATTGCAGTGATGTTTTGAAAAATACCATTTTATAAGGCTTGGTAAGCTTTTTCTGTACAAAATAGACTTCTGTTTTTTTTTAAAGACTTTGTAAATCATGTACAATCTTTCTACCCTTCCATTGTAGTACAAAAATAGCCAGAGATAAGATATAAACAAATAAGAGTTGATTCTTGCCCAGAAAATTGATTTAGAAAGGAAGAAAGAGGGCCAGAGGGAAGGCTCAATGGTTAAGAGCAGAGGCTGCTCTTCCAGAGGTCCTGAGTTTAATTCCCAGCAATCACGTGGTGGGTCACAACTATTTATAAGGGGATCTGGTGACTTTTGGCCTACAAGCATACATGCAGAAGAATACTCATACATTAAATGCATGCATATATATATATATATATATATATATATATATAGAGAGAGAGAGAGAGAGAGAGAGAGAGAGAGAGAGAAACTAAAACTAAACTGATATGCTTTGCTCTGTAGGCAGTACTGGATGACCCATAATCTAGTCACATCAAAAACCAAAAGTAACTAAGGAAATTTTCATTCTACTTAGACTGTAAATGCTCATCAAACTCTCTAGCTTTGTAATCAAAATTGTGCCATTTGACCCAAGTTCATGCCACAGTCTCTTTTCCTCTGATTCTTTTACATACCTCATACGCAAACCTAAACAAGCCAGTCTTCTATTATATAATGGGACTTGAGAATTTCACATCTGTTATTTTATTTATTTTCATCATATTTAGCACTCTGCCTTAGATTAAAGATCTGTGTGAGTTGCTTTATGCTGGGGAATGACCTGACATTGTTCATCTTTTGATTGAAGTAATTTCTTCCATGTAACACAGAAAGTTGCAACTACAGAACTGTGGGGGGAAGCGTAAGCTTTAGGGAAATACACACAAAGGTTGAAATGTTAGTTCTGTCCCTTGTCAGTAATTTGGCTTTGCAGGCATACTTAGCTTCCTTGAAGTTTTCATTTGCCATATTAGATACTAAATAACTGCATAAAAGTACTCTGAATGAATTGACTAACTCAATAAAACAGCAAATATAGGTTCATATTCCATACATCACTTCTTTTTTCTTAAGTTTATGGAATCATAATTATTAAATGCATCAATTGATAGATAAATAAGTAAAGATAGCATTTTAAGGCAAAGTTACCCACTAGAAATTTTTTTATTGAAGTATTTTTGTTGTGGATGTGTCAGGGCAATGGAGCAAAAAGTCATTTTTAGATTTGCCAAATCACATATCGGAGATTGACTGGTGATGACTGTGGTATGTCAAATGTTGGGGATAGAAAGAGTATGTTGATGAGCTTTCTGTTATGGTTTAAATAAACATATCCTAATATAAATGTAACGAGGCATGTAATTCTAGGATAAAAATTTTGAAGGTTTTGAGCCAGGAGAATAGGGTAGGGAGGGAGGCTCTTGAGGTTCATATGTCACTATTGACATATGAAGAAAACAGTGGCAACCAATCAGAACTCCAGGGGAGAGTAGGGGAGGGGCCCAGGAGGCTCCAGCTCAGCTGAGCAGCTAGAGAAGGGTAGAGTGACTACATTCTGGTGGATGGTTCCACTCCAAAGTGCACATGAGTAACACTAAGTGGATTCAGTACGTCATAAAAAAAAGAGTAAAGATAAAATTTTTAAAAAGGAAGAAGATATAAAGTTGAAAGAGTATTGTTAGGGAGAGTCTGGCAGAACTGGAGGAAAGAAGGAGAAGGTAGGTATGATCAAAACATATTGTACATATGTAAACCAACCAACCCAAAACAGTGATAGAGAAAGACCAGAATCTTTTCTCTCCATGGACTACATGTAGCAGAACAGCACATGGGACAAACAAAACAAAACAGAATGAAACAAAAACAAAACACAACAGTTCATGATCTCCAAGTTTAGGATAATGCATGAACTCTATAAACAGCATACAGAGGATCTCTGATGCTCCAGAGTCTTTATGCCTTAGATCACTCCTAGCTCTTTAGTCCACTTCTATTCTCAAAAAAGTTTTTCCACTTCTTGATAAATCATCTCTATTTTTATAATTATCTATGCTATGGACTATAATATTACAGGACACAAGAACCCAGTTATCGCATTGGCTGTCGGATATTCTTGCTTTTCACAATTTAAGTCAATGGCAGATCCATTGCTTTGTACCAGTATAGAGGTAAACACATCATGATATGAGCATGAAACAAGCAAACTGTTTGTTTTATGGCTGGGGTACAACAGACAAGAGAGGAGGAAATTCCTTCAATGGCCAACTCCTAAAGGAGTTCCCACTAGGGTCATCTCATAAGTTTTTATCAAAACTTAACATCACTACCGGTGAGGACCAAGTTCTTAACTCATAGGTCTTTGCCAGAATAGGAACTTAGAAGTTTTATGTACATAGCAAAATGGTGATTTTCTTAATTTATTAACAGAGCATGTAAATTGGCCAAAGGAAGATGAACAAATCAATTCCTGAAAAGCACAAGACATTTCTCAAAAACTACCAATGACAATAATGGTGCATGCAAATGGAGTTCATGCCCAGTTACAATTGTGTATGGATTGTAATTCTTATTAAACTGTCAAAAATTAGAATAGTTTGATTTTCCTAGTGCTGGCCTTGGTTTGGATAAATAGATTCTCTCATACCCCACTGAAAGTATAAACTTCTTCATACTTTCTAGAAGACAGTTTTTCAATATCTATCAAGACTAAAAATAGTTATATCTTTTAGCTAGCTGCTGCTCCAAATTAAATCTGTCAGTGTACTCACAATGTATAGCAGGAGTGTTTACTACAGAAATGTTTGTTAAGAGTAAATGCTGAAAACAACCAAAATCATTATTTAAGGAGACCAGAGTTATACATTATAGGACATACTTTGATTGACCGCCCAATAATGGTCCATGATATAAAAATCTGTGCATGAATCTGAGAAGGCCTTTGAAACAGAATGGTATTTTCATGGCAAACATAAAGATGCAGAAGAATTGGTTATGGTTATATCTTTTGAGGATGCTTAGCAGACACCAGCTCTCACCATGTGGTTTGGCTTCCATGCTATCAACTTGTCACTGTTGGTGTTAGGGAACCCTGAACATGGGTAGAGGCAGTGTTCATCAGCTTTGCCTTCTGCAAAGTTTCTAAAGGGAATGATGGCTACACTCTTGGAAGGGGTTTTGCTCTCTGTCGTTCAGAGGTCTCCAAGGAAACCAAAGCTATAAAATCACTCATTGGTACAGATTGGATTTGTCATGAATGTACCAAACCAAGAGCTCTGGATAATGTGCTTCGGCCTTGTCTCAAAGATTAAGAAAATATGGTGGGGAGCCCTAGGGCCCACATAAACTACACATTGTTATCATTCTAAGAACTCAGAGAAAGATACAGTAAAAATGCTTAAAAAAAGTTATGTGCCCTCAAATTTATAAGAACATCTCTTCAGTGAATATAGTTAGAAGTGATTAAACACATGACACGAACCCAGCCTGTGAGTCTGCCACAAAGAGTTCAATGGAAGACCATGCCTACTCTGAGTTCTCTCCTCAAACACTGGGAATTAGTGCAACTGCAGCTTAAACCAGAGGAGCAGAGGCAAAGTCCTGGCAGTACTCAGCTTCATATTATGAAATATAGATCATCATTTTCTAAAAGACAGGGCTTTTGTGAAAGTACATATTAAATTAAAAGAAAATCTCCTCTGAGAAAATAAATTCCTGTATTTGGGTAGAAATCAACATCTTAAATATGGTCATAGAAGCAAATATCCACACATGCACAGAGACAGATGTGTGTTTGTGTACCTGTGTGCATGCACAAACATATGTGCATGTGTGTTTGTTTGTGTAAAAAGTCTTCCCAGGAAACTGTCTCTAGTGATGTAGTTTGGAGCTGCATGGTAGCATAAGGTAGAACAGGAATGAACAAAACACTAAAAAATAGCATGAAAGCCACTGCCTGACAGCTTGTGCATAAATATATCTTGGTTTCCTGGATTCTGTCAGTGTTTCAGCTCTCAACCACATTTTTTAAGTATTTATGAGATTGCACATGTATGTGAATAATGAATTGGAAATTTCACATGCTTCTGCATGTAAACTTTTGAGTGCATCTGCACTCTACAAACTATGAGGAGAAATGGCTTCTTCGTTAGTGGGCACAGTGCCAATAGACAATATTTTTGAAGCAATGAGTGGAATAGGTGATGAGTACAGTCTTAGATTGGAAGCTCGGATGTGGGGCTTCTCCCAACACATTTTCATTGTGAGTCTCAGCCCTGTCTGTTAGGTGCTGTGCTGTATTGTCTTCCCTCCTCCCCTCATCCCCACCAACTCCTATCTCACTCTTCCCCTCCTTTCCTTTCATTATACCCCTCCTAGATCAACCTTTTATTTTCACAGTTATTTTGTGTATATGACAAGAGAAGCTACATTGCATGTATAGAAATCATCTATAAAATATTTTCTTAATTTATTAATCTTGTCTTCTTTTTGAGTTTGTGCCATAAGCACAACACTAAGCCTCATCCAGCATAAAAGTTGTTTTATCGTCAGGATTTTGGAGAAGACTAAATGAATTGGGTGTTTTAACCTATGAAAACCCCAATGTGTAAATTAACATCATCAGAAAAATTTCCTGATATCAAATAAAAACAACTTGCCTTTTCAGGTTCCTAATACTGCCCAGAACTCATCTTCAATGCTGGTTCATAAAGAGAGCAGAGCAGAGGAATAAACGATGCTGAGAAAGGTCTGTAAGATGGTGAGCCTCAGACCAGTTGAACTTGTTGAGGAATAAGCAGGGCTCTACAAATTGTTCAGGGGTGCCCCAGAGAGGAAAAAGGCAAGTCTGCAAATAGATTCCCCCATGCTGTGCTCCTCAGTGACCACTGGCCAGAGTCATTGTACTGTCTTTCACACCCCACTGCACAGAGACCCCAGGCTATGTAGTATGAGCGTTCCTAGCCTTCACTTGTTACAGCTAAGTTCCTACGGAATCCTTTCTGTTTTCTTAGTCTCACTGGGAAGAGATTCCCTCTAAGTCTCCATACTCTACCTAATTAAGAAACTCTCCACAATTGTTTTCTTTCTTCAACATTTGCCTTTCTCAGGATCATTCTATTTTGCTTGTGAATGTCCTCATTTCCCCCTCTTACTAAATAAAGAAACAAAAGTAAAACTTCCCTGCCTTACTCTTGTGGCTTTCAGAGCTTGGTACTCCTTACTTTAAAGGGTAAGCATTTTAGAGGAATACATTTTTGTAGCCTAACTCTGATTTATTTCCTACCACTCACATCCAATCCATTACAGTCTATTTTCTCCTATTATTACTCCCAAGCGACCTTGCCCATCATAGCACACATGCCTTGCCAACACTAAAAGCAAATGACAATCTTCCTTCCTGATCCACTTACACTCTCTGTGCTGCTGCTCAAAGTGTTGCCATTCTCCTCTACATTTTAATTTTTAAAAATGTCATTTATTGAGCTGGAAAGATAGGCTCAGGGGCTAAGAACACTGACTACTCTTCTGGAGGACCCAGGTTCAATTCTCGGCACCCACATGGCAGCTCATAACTGTCTGTAACTCTAAAAGATCTGACATCCTCACACTGATATACATGTGGGCAAAATAATGCACATAACTAGAAACAAATAACATATTTAAAACAAAAACCCTTCATTTATCTTGTTCAATCTCCTATTGTGAAGAGTTCACTTCACAATCACACTGACTGGATTTTTCTTTTATCATAGGATATACAAAAGTGTTTCTGGCCATAAGTCTCCTCTCCCCTACTGTTCCTTCCCTGTGTCTTACCCTTTCCTTCTTGGTCACTTCATAACATCCCCAACTTCTATCTTAAAACTAAGTTCTCTCAGCTCTGGAACTCATACACCACCCCTGCCCATACCTCATTAGAGAGATCACTGCTGTCAGCTGTCATCAGTTTGTGTTGTCATGACAAAGTTTACTGTAAACAACAGGAGTTTATTTGTCACATTCAGGCGACAGAAAGTCCGAGACCAGAGGTGTTACCATTTGATGAAGGTCCTCTTCCAGCTGGCAGAGTGCCAACCCGTATTCTCCCTGCACATGGCGAGAGAGAGAGAGAGAGAGAGAGAGAGAGAGACAGAGAGAGAGAGAGAGAGAGAGACAGAGACAGAGACAGAGACAGAGAGACAGAGAGAGGAGTCAAACTCAACTCACAGCTTTTCTGAGGGCAATGATCCCAGTCCTGAGGGTTGCATACTTATCAGCTCACCTAACTGCCTACCAGAGGTGGCCTTACCTCCTAATACCATGACACTGTGGAGAGATGTTTCAAATATGAACTTTGGAGTGAGATAGACATTTGGTCTATAATGTATGCATAGTGAACTTCTCAAGCTCCAAAGAAGAAAATGAAATACTGCCTCTGAAACTGTCTCCAAATCTATTTAAAACTGAGCATTCCTTCTGTGTACTCTTCCTTTCCCTTACCCTCCTGAAAATGCCCTACTGTTCTCTTCCCAGGCCTAAAAGTACACTGTTATAGCAAATGACCCTATGGCCCAATTTCCGCTGAGCACAGAGAAGTTGTTACCTTTAGTGGCTTGGTTTTATGACATATCTTTGGGACTGTGTCTTCAGCTTTCCAGATTATACCATGAGACCATAAAAGCTTCTTGCCACTAAATTTAGCTATAACACATTTATGGTCTCTGCAACTGGATCAAACCAATCAAGCACCTATATAATTTTCTGGCAACAATACCTTATAGCTTCCATAATGTTTTTTTCCTTATTATTGGTGCATCCGCTGTGAACTTCTTGATGACAGCATGCCTGTAGTAGTAAATGTAAGAGATAGTTAATGTTTGCATAATAAATGAGCTCAAAAAATAAATGGTATATTCAAAAAATAACTTTATAGTAACTACCTTTTTTACTAGAGCTTTTGAACTACATAGAACCATGCTTAAGATATTAATGAAAATGTCACTTAACTTCGAGTAGAAAAATACCATTTAATAATAAGGATTACTTCTAATACATTTTTGTTTAATAATTATAACTTTCTTCTAAATTTTCTTGTATCAACCTTTTTTGTTACAAGTTTTCATGCATGGCTTCACTTTCTTTGTTGCATGTGGAAGCAGAAATTGAAGTTATAAAGCTATAACCTTAAGATACATCGATGCTGTCAAACTGAAGGCCATGGAAGTTTTTCTTTGCATTCCTCTGTGGTTTTTAGCATGTCAAGGATGACTAGTCTCTTTCATTAAGCTCCATGACCCGAGTATGAAAATCCAAAGATATTACAGAGCTTGTCAAAATAGCTTAGCTCTTTTGACCATTTATTTTAAAGTTTAAGAAATGAAAAACAAAGACTTCGGAGTAATGAAATTTTTCAGTAGCAATTATAAATGGTCAGTTGCAAATAAAATTTAATAGTGTTTATGAGAAATATACTCAGTTTGAAGTCAGGGGACATAGAGCATATTCCAGAAAGGGCCAGTTTATGGAGCAAGTGAATTGAGATCAAGTAAATGGGAGTTGGAGTATGGGGCAGAGGAAGCAAGGTTATAGTTAGGGCCTAAAGGAGTTGTGACTACACAGGAGAAATGAATGAATGCCTTACAGAAAGTCTGGCCTGTAGAGGACAGAACTGACCTTAGAAAGGGAATTGAGGGAATGTGTGGATTCTCCTGAATTTTCACATGAAAACAAAATGAAATCTTTATGAGTTAATGCTTGCTCAGTACAAATTGTAGGTTGAAGGTTGAGACATTAAGAGAACAATCATTAGTCTCCAGCCCGATCCTTCCCCTGCAGCAGGTCAGCTTGTCTGCTCCTCTGAAGACCCCACAGACTGAGGGTCTTCCAGTAGGTCTGTGAAGCCTGAGGAGCCCAGAGGACTTGGGACCCATCCTCCACCCAAAATTCTATCCCCCTTCCAGCCTACGCCTTCAGCTGGGGCAGATTGTCAGCTTCTCAGCTCCTCTGAAAACCCTGCATGCAAGGCAATAGATTATCAGCATGTCTGCTCCTCTGAAGACCACACAGTCTGAAGGCCTCCCAAGAGGTCTGCTACAGCTAAGGCCACAGGCCTTCCAGGTGACTGGCAGCAAACCACAGACGCAGAAGACAGGCTCCAGACAGACACCCAGGCCAGCTAACAGCAGAGAAAACCAAATGGTGATAGGCAAAAGCAAGACCATAAGCAACAGAAGCCAATATACGTGGGCATCATCAGAACCCAGTTCTCCCACCACAGCAAGCCCTGGATACACCAATGCACCTGAAAACCATGATGCTGACCTAAAATCCTATCTCATGAAAATAATAGAGTTTTCTAAGAAGGATATAAATATCTCACTGAAAGAAATATAGGAAATACAGGTAAACAGGTAGAAGGCCTTAAAGAGGAAACAGATAAATTCCTTAAAGGAAATATAGGAAAACAGGTGAAGGAATTGAACAAAGCTGTCCAAGACCTAAAAATGGAAGTAGAAACAATAAAGAAAGCACAAGTGGAGGCAACCCTTGAAATGGAAAACCTAGGAATGAATTCAGGAAGAACAGATGCAGCATCAATAACAAAATACAAGAGGTAGAAGAGAGAATCTTAGGTGTAGAAGATACCTTAGAAGATATTGACACAATGGTCAAAGAAAAGTCAACATATAAAAAAATTCCTAACACAAAACATCCAGGATACAATAAAAAAATCTAAGAGTAATAGGAATAGAAGAGAGCAAAGATTTCCAGCTCAAAGAACCTGAAAACATCTGCAACAAAATCATAGAAGAAACCTTTCCTAACCTAAAAAAGAAATGGCCATAAATGTACAAGAAGCCTATAGAATACCAAATAGATTGGATCAGAAAAGAAAATCCTCTTGTCACATAATAATCAAAACACTAAATGAACAGACAAAGAAAGAGTATTAAAAAGTTGTAAGGGGAAAAGGCCAAGTAACATAAAAGTAGAACTATGAGAATTACATAAGACTTCTGAATAGAGATCCTAAAAGCCAGAAGAGCCTGGACAGAGGTCATACAGACCCTAAGAGAACACAAATGCCAGCCTAGGCTACTATACTCAACAAAACTCTCAGTTATCATAGATGGAGAAACCAAAATATTCCAGAACAAAATCAAATTTAAACAATATCTATCTACCAATCTAACCCTACAGAGGATTTAGAAGAAAAACTCCAACACAAAGAGGGTACTGAACCAAAGAAAAAAACAAGATATTAATCATCTCACAACAAAACCAGAAGGAGAGAATCACATACACAGAATTCCACCTACAATGAACATAACAGGAACAAGCAATCATCTGTTTTTTATATCTCTCAATATCAATGGACTCAATTCCCCAATAAAAAGACATAAGCTAACAGACTAGATATGCAAGCAGGATCCAACTTTTTGCTGCATACAAGAAACACACCTTAATAACAAGGACATGTACCACCTCAGAATAAAAGGTTGGAAAAAAATCTGCCAAGCAAACAGTCCTAAGAAACAAGTGGGAGTTACCATCCTAATATCCAATCAAATAGACCTTCAACCAAAAGTTATCCAGTAAGATGGGGAAGGACACTTCATATTCATTAAAGGAAAAATCCACCAAGAGAAAGTCTCAATTCTGAACATCTATGTCCCAAATTTAAGGGCACCCACATAAATAAAAGAAACTTTACTCCAGCTCAAAACACACATCGAACCTCATACAATAATAGTGGAAGACTTAAATAACCCACTATCACAAATGAACAGGTCAATGAAATAGAAACACTAAACAGAGATATGGTGAGACTAATAGAGTTTATGAACCAAATGGATTTAACAGATATATACAGAATCTTTCACTCTAAAACAAAAGAATATACCTTCTTCTCAGCACTTCATGGTACCTTCTCCAAAATTGACCATATAATCCATCACAAAACAGCCTCAACAGACAGAAATAAACCCATGCATCCTATTAAATCAGCAGAGACTAAGGCTAGACTTCATTAATAACCCAAACAACAGAAAATCCACATACCCATGGAAACTCTCTACTCAATTATAACTTGGCCAGGGAAGAAATAAAGAAAAAAATTGAAGACTTTTTAGAATTTAACAAAACTGAAGTCACAACATACCTAAATTTATGGGACACAATGAAAGCAGTGATTAGAGGAAAATTCATAGCACTAAGTGCATTCATAAATAAATTAGACAGATCCTACACTAACAACTTAACAGCCCACCTGATAGCCCTAGAACAAGAAGAAACAAGCACACCCAAGAGGAGCAGAAGACAGGAAATACTCAATCTCAGGGCTGAAATCAACCAAATGGAAACAAAGAGAGCAATACAGTGAATCAACAAAACCAAAAGCTGGTTTGTTGAGAAAATATACAAGATATATAAACCCTTAGCCAAATTAACTAAAGGGTACAGAGACAATATCCAAATTAACAAAATCAGAAATGAAAAAGGAGCCATAAAAAACAGAAACTGAGGAAATTTAAAAAATCATCAGATACTACTACAAAATCCTATACTACAAAAACTGGATGATTTTCTAGACAAATCCATGTACCAAAGTTAAATCAAGAGCAGGTAAACTATCTAAGCAGGACCATATCCCCTAAGGAAATAGAAAAAGTCATTAAAACCATCCAAACCAAAAATAAAAGTCCAGGGTCAGATGGCTTTAGTTCAGAACTCTACTAGAACTTCAGAGAAGAGCTAATAACAACACTCCTCAAACTATTCCATAAAATAGAAACAGAAGGAACATCGCTAAGATCATTCTATGAAGCTAAAATCATTCTGCTTAATCTACACAAAGACCCAACAAAGTAAGAGAACTACAGACCAATTTCACTTATGAATATTGATGTAAAATTACTCAATAAAATTCTAGGAAACCGAATCTAAGAGCACATCCAAACCATCATTCACTATGATCAAGTAGGCTTTATCTCAGGAATGCAAGGTTGGTTTACTATACAAAAATTCATCAATGTAATCCACTATATGAACACCCTCGAAGGAAAAAAAATCACATCTCATTAAATACTGAAAAAGCATTTGACAAAATACAACATCCCTTCATGTTAAAAGTATTGGGGAGTTCAGGAACTCAAGGCCCATACTTAAACAATAGGCAACAAACCAACAGCCAATATCAAATTAAAAGGAGAGATACTTGAAGCAATCCCACTAAAATCAGGGCAAGACAGGGATGCCTACTCTCCCCATGTCTATGCAACATAGTACTCAAAGTTCTAGCTAGAGCATAAAACAAAAAAATGAGATCAAGGGGATACAAATTTACAAAGAAGTCAAGGTATAACTATTTGCAGATGATATGATAATATACAGAAGCAGCCCAAAAATATTCCATGAGAGAGCTTCTACAGATGATAAACAACATGAGTGGGAGAGGGGCAGAGAAAGGAAAACGGAAACAATCAGGTTTGGGGGCGTAAAGAGAAGTGAAGCCCTGAGGGCCAACAGAAAGAATGGAGACAGGCAATCACCGAAGGTAGGAAGTGGGGGTGCCCTATAGAACATACCAGAGACCTAGGAGGTGAGAGACTCTCAGGACTCCAAGGGAGGGACCTTAGATGAAATGTTCAACAATGGAAGAGGGAAAGTATAGAGTCTACCTCCAGTAGAAAGACAGGAAGGACATCGAGTGACGGATGGTATTGCCATTCCACAGTCAAAACTCTGACCAAAAGTTGCTTCTGTCTAAAAGAACTGCTGGGATAAAAATGGAGAAGAGACTGAGGGAAAGGAGATCCAGTGACAGCCCAAATTGGCATCCATCTCTAGGAAAGGCTCCAAGTCCTGACACTATTACTGATGCTGTGGTGTGCTTACAGACAGGAGCCTAGCATGGCTGCCCTCTGAGAGGCCCAACAAGCAGCTGACTGAGACAGATGCAGATACTTAAAACCCAACCAAAGGACTGAAGTCATGGACCTCTGTGGTTCTGGAAAGGTTGGATGAAGCTGAGGAGAAGGGCTACTCCATAGGAAGACCAGCAATCTCAACTAACCTGGTCTGCCAAGATCTCTCAAACACTGAGCTACCTATCAGGCAGCATATACTAGCTGGTGGGAGGCCCCTGATACGTATACAGCAGAAAATTGCCTGGTCTGGCCTCAGTGAGAGAAGGTGCAGCACGTAACCTTTAAGAGACTTGAATTCCCAGGGAGTTGGGGGGCCTGGCAGGGTGGGATGGGGTGGGGTAGAGACATCTTCTTGGAGATGGGGAAGGAGGAATGGGAGGAGGAACTGTTGGAGGACAGACTGGAAGGGGGATAAAGACTGGACTGTAAAAGAAAGATTAAAGATAATGTTTTAAAAAGAGAAAACAATCATTGTTCACACACACACACACACACACACAGACACACACACACGGTATGTGTATGTTTGTATGCCACGCTTCCTCAGATGAAGTGATGAGATGAGAACTTTACTCAAACTAGACTGATTCAGTCCTGCTTTCTCTCAGCTTCTGACTGAATTGCTCTGCCTGGACTTATACTAACTTTGGCAATATGTTTTATTCTTCTGGCTTCTTCTAATTTTCTGGCTTCTTCTGTGTTCACCTGTGTCTAGATTGTTCTCTCTGCCAACTCTGTAAAACTGAATAAAACTACCATAAGCACACACCATAGGCCACAAACCAGACATCATTCTCTCTTTCTCAGTGTCCTTAAGTAGCTTGTCTGTCTTGTGCTGTTCTCATGTGCAGTGAGTGTATTCTATCTCAGACTTCTATCAAATCTTTCTCTGATTCATCACTTTGTCAGCTCCTCAGGTAGGTATCACTTTCAAACATGGTTTCTTAGCTTCTTACTTTCATTGTTAATGATTAAAGTTGTGTACTTAGGGCATATCTGTATTCCGGCCAGATCATACTTTAATCTGGGGCATGTCTCCATTCTTGGCAGATTATATCTTTGGATTTGATTCCTTGCCAGAGCAACCATGCTGCTGAATTAAAAGTCATCAATTTGTGTGTGTGTGTGTGTGTGTGTGTGTGTGTGTGTGTGCATACATATGTGTTGTTATTCAGGCCATTCCTTAGAAACTCATAAAATATTTTAGTCAGTTTTAGTACATACACAAGAGTATTATTGAGGGAATGAACAGATCTTGATGCCAGGAATCTTACAAAGCTTTTGGGAAAACTACGTACCTTCACATAAAAATTTAATTTAATATAGAAAGTAATCAATCGCTGTAAATTAGTAAGTATAATTAAGCATTATATTGAAACTGGTCAGTTTTTCATTAGAACATCAAAGCACTTCTATTCCTAAGAGAAAAAAAATGCAAACAGAATACAGGAAATAGAATAATTTACAGTTTCGTATATGTAAAACTACAGCTATGATTTTGTGCAGATGAGTGCTTTGCATCTATGAGCAGTGTCTACCTTTAACCCTGGAATGAGAAAATAGCATGAGGCCTGTCGCCCACTCTGTAGTCAGGCTTAATGGCTTCAAAGGTAGCTGTCTGCTGGAGCAAGTTGATTGACAGTGTAGAGTCGTTAGGGATGTCATGAGAGTTGTAACACCCAGGAAGGAGGATTTTACAATATAAACACCCTGTAAATGCAAAGCACTTTTCTAAAGAGTATAGGTTGGTTGGCTGATTTTCTAAGATTTTCAAATGATGTGGGGTCAGGGAAGCTGGCCTGGAGCAAGAGTAGGGTAAAGGTGAGTACAAACCACAGAAAATCTCTTCTTGAGATCAAGAGTAGGGTGGCTTCCCTCTCCCTGTCTGGTACCTGTATTTCCTAGCACATGCACATCCTGCGATCCCACCTTTGCCCCTAGGTGGGGGTCATGTAGCCTGGCAACCAGGATGTACTCCCTCTCTTTATAAGGTTATTTCCAGCAATATTTGAAATTTCTTCCTAGGAATATGAGGTATCCTCAGTACTCTGGCCCTTGCCGATGAAATGCACTCTCCCCGACGACCCCCTGCCCACTCCCCAAAGGTTTAAAAAGCCTTCCTTTTCCTAATTAAATGAGTTAAAGTCTGCATCCAAGAGTCTGCTCTTGCAGGGCTCACTGACTGCCATACCCAGACCCCTCTTCCTGCCTGGTTGTCCCCTGCCTCCGTTACCAGGAGTCAGGCCAAGCACATTGCTACAGGTGAGTAGGTAGAGCCTGAATGGCAAACTAATGAACTTTAAGTTTCAGGCTAGGACAAGTATGAGGCAAAGATGAAATTTTGTTCTGAAATTTCTCAATCAGTAGTGGAAATAGAAAAATAAACATGCCCTGGTAACAAACCATGTGACTTATATACACACAGAGATCTATTCTGAAATGTTAAGAAACAACTGTGGATTGGAAAGAATAAAAGTTAAGTGTAATAAAGATGATGATATTATGTGAGGGCCCAGCTGCAATGCCAGCACTGAGGTGAGCCTGGACCATATTTTTTTAAATTAATTTATTTTTATTGGATTTTTAATGTATTTACATTTCAAATGTTATCTCCTTTATCCCCTCTCCCATACCCCCCTCTCCCTCCCCCTGCTTCTATGAGGATGCTCCCACTCCCACCCACTCACTGCCACCCACCCACTCCCACCTCAACACCCTGGCATTCCTCTTTACTGGAGAAATGAGCCTTCACAGGACCAAGGGCTTCTCCTCCTATTGATGCCAGACAATGCCACTCTCTGCTACATATACCGCTGGAGCCATGGGTTCCCTCCATGTGTACTCTGGTTGGTTGTTTAGTCCCCGGGAGCTCTGGGGGGGAGGGGGTCTGGTTAGTTGATATTGTTGTTCTTCCTATGGGGTTGCAAACTCCTTCAGCTCCTTCAATTCTTTCTCTAGCTCCTCCACTGGGGTCCCTGTGCACAGTCAATGGTTAGCTGCAAGCATCCTCATCTGTTTCAGTAAGGCTCTGACAAAGCCCCTCAGGAGACATCTGACTCCTGTCAGCAAGCACTTCTTGGCATCAGGATTTAGGCAAATGGATGGAACTAGAAAATAGCATCCCGAGTGAAGTAACCCAGTAACAAAAGAACACACATGGTATGCACTCACTGATAAGTGGATATTAGCCCCAAAGCTCGAAATACCCAAGATACAATTCACAAACCACATGAAGCTCAAGAAGAAGGAAGACGAAAGTGCAGATGCTTCAGTCCTTCTTAGAAAGGGGATCAAAATATTAGATTCACGGGAGGAAATGCAGGGACCCACTACTTTTTTTTAGAGACCAACTCTTAAAGGACTAAAACAAAGATAGTTTTTAGAGAGCCTTGCAAATGGCAGAAGTTTTGCCAATGGAGGAAAGAGAGAGACCTGGAAGGAACAGTGAATGTAGTACCAGGTATATGAGAGAACAGGAGAGGCACTTGCCCTCAGAGCACAGCTAGAACAGGAGGAAACCTTAAGAAATTGACTCGATGAATTGGAGGAAGAGAAAGAATTGTTCTTATTTTCTATTCTCAAAATGCATCAGTGTACAGTTGTAGAGTAAATGAACTTATTCACAGAACAAAGTTACAAAAAATCATGTAACCTTGCTAACACTCTCATGTCTACATTATAGGTTTTATATGCACTAGCATTTAGTTTTCACATTTCTATGAGGTGAGACACAGAGAAAGTAAATACCAGTACAAAGGAGGAGTCCCAGAGTCCCAGCACTGCTCACCCCTGCAGGGTGGTTTTCACAGGGCTTCCATGTTCTGACCGTAGTTGTTCCCCCACTCCTCCCATGTAAGAAGCTCAGTACATTGATAAAAAAATGTAATGTTTTTGAATATGTTAGGTATGGGGTATAGGAAAGAAAACTATGGTTAGTTCATTAAAACATTGGCCTTTTTCTGGCTTTTGTTTGGGCTAAAAGTCATGTCTTCAAATTACTTGTAATTATATATAATTAATTATATGTTGATGGTTGATTTGCTTATTTTTATGTTATTTTCACAAACACAAAATGTTTTGTGAAACAAAATATGATATTTCAGAACTTGTAACATAAAACTAACTATATTGATGATGTTATCAAGACCAATTAATCATGTTTTATCATAAAATAAATAATAAAGTACATGGATAGCCAATAAAATGCCAAGACAAGTAGTGAAGAAAATGTGAACAACTGACTTGAGCATCTACATCCCTGTCCTTTCTTAGAGTGGAAGGTTTGCTACACCAATGAATGAAAGTCAACAAAGCTTCATGCTGTTGAGCCAACACTGTCTTCTTTCTGCAGAATAGAGTATGGTGTGCCACGTATGTCCTTTCTAACTACCTCAGCCATTTCTGCTAAAGCAATATTTTTAAAATAATGTGCAGTTTTGATATTCATGTAATGCTCTCGTTATGCCTAGACTACTGGAAATAATAAGAAGGTTTACAGGACAGGCGGGTAGGCATCAGTGAGCATTCCTGTGCTTTCATGGATTCTCTAGAGCACATTGTCTTGGAAGATGAAATGTGTGTGCACAAATAAATTAAATAAATATAAATAAAATATAGATATAGGTAGATGGAGATAGAGAAATAGATGACAGAGATAGATGATAGAGATGATAGAGATAGATATAAAACCATAACTATAATTATATATATATTTATGTAGCACCCATCTGTAATCCCAGCCCTCAGAAGGCAGAGACAAGGGGATCAGAAGTACATGATCATCCACTGCCACACAGTAAGTTCTTCATCATTCTTGATGACATGAGACCTTGTCTCAAAACAGAAGGAAGAAAGAAGAAAGAAAAGAAAGAGAAGAACGAGAGGAGAAAGGAAACCTTTAAAAAGAAGGTTCTAACTCTGGTGAAATAGCGAACTGTGGCATATTCCAGCTTTAGAACTGTCGTTAGTATCAATTCTGTTATTTACCAAAACATTTTTGGAACCATAACTACTAGACACTTGAATGTCTTTTGGTTTCTCCATTGCCAAAAGCTAAATTGCACCACATTAATTTATTTCAATGAAATACTTACAAAATCAAAGCAAGCCCTTGAGCTTCATTTGCATCTGAAGGTGGCTTCACCACCAACTCTTGATATACACATGTGGAAGAAAATTTTGAGGACAAAGGGGATAACAAATAATGTTACTAATAATTCTAAAAAGATGTTCAACATCACTAGTCATCAGCGAAATGTACATTAAAACCATGCAGACATACCGGCATAGAAATGAATGCCTAAACTGTAAACAGTATTGAGTATTGCTGAGAACTGAAAGAAAGTTATTGGGAACCTTACATGTTGTTTCTCAGAGTGAAATATTAAACAGCTGTTCTGGGAGACAGTTTGGCAGCGTTTTATAAAGTTAAACAAAAACTTAATGCAGGACTGGGCCGTGAAACCTGTATCCATTTACTCAAAAAAAAATTACAAGCATATGTTCAACTAAAGACTTGTATTCACAGTGAGTTCAGAAGAAAACAGCACAGACCTTGTCAATGCAAACTACTCAGGTCACCCGTCACAATAACCAGTGGATTCCAAAATCATCAAAGCCAGATGCACAGGTATAGACATTGTATACTTAGCCAAAACAACAACAGAAAAAGTAGACTTGCAAGAGCAAATTGCAGACTGATTTCCAAGCATTGAGAAAGCTTTCTGTGGCAATGGAGATACCCCCCAACCCCTTCTCTCTCAGGCGATGTCTGAATTTTACCTCAGCAGTGATTGCACAGTGCACAGAACATACTAACTACCTTAACAAATAACTCACTTTAGGCCAGTGAGACTCACTCCCTTTCAACCAATAGTCTCAAATAGCTTCCGTTACCGTATGAGGATAAAATTGTGTAGTTAGCTGTTAAGAGAATTTATGTGGTTTCACTGATGATGCTCTCCCAAACTACCAATTCAGATACTGTGGAAAGTCTAATCTGAGAAAAAAATTCAACTCCTATTACACATTCAGGAGACTTATATTGATGTTTTTACACATATAATGGAATACTAAAAAGTTTCACCAGTAACAACAAAATACTTTCATTGTGTTTTTAATTCAAAATACAATTGTGTTTATAATTCATCAAAAATTCTTCCTATCAAACAAAAGGAACCATGTCTATGTTTCTATCTGAGTATCACAACCAGATGATGAACATCTCATAATTTTCTCACAGTCAGTTTGGAAGAAATTAACAGCTAATATATTTTGAATCCACATTTACCAAGATAATTCAAAAACCTTTCTGTGGTTTCGGTATGTATTTCTTGAGAGATCATGTTTGTTTTTTCTTAGATTAAAATCTACTTTTTTGAAACTCCAACTACTGACTGCACCTAACAGTATCAAGTGTTATAAATATTCTATTCAGATTTCTGAAGAGATTTATTTAGGATTTTTCCTTTGATGACAGATGAGAGAGGAAATACAGGGCAACATTTTTTACTGTTTGTATGCTAGACAGACAGAATTTATATTCCTATTTTTTCCAAAGGACAGAGGAAACAGGGCTTTTTCATATATCTATGTGCATTTTCTGGGTAAAAAAATATCACAGGCAAATATTTGTATTACTTTGATTGGGGTTTGAAATGATTATTTTCCTTTGAAACAGGAAAACACAAGGATGGCTGACTGAGCAGTTTGTCCAAAGCTGGTAAATGTTTTAAACCAGTGCTCTGAAAAAATGAAAGGAAGACTGATTTGTAGCCTTTTCTGATGTCCTAGTTGTAAATACTTCAACCATTTTTACTTCCAACTCACTTTAGTACTGTCTGCCAGATTGCAAATATCTCAAACTCAGCCTGGTTTGTGATAAGTCATTTTCTTAGTAAACCAGGGAAAGGAACATCCACCATTCAGTAATTGATTTAAAAACCATAGATGACATGATCAAAAGAACAATTACAACTCATTTAAGTGAAAGTGGAGAGTAATTGTACAAAACCGTAGATGCTACTGTATTATTCCTTTAATGTAGAACAAAAATACATGAAAGTTACCTTTGGTCAACTGTAACAAAAGAAATTCAGAATAATACAGCCTAAGAGAATTGCTCCTGCAAAGGCAGAGTGTTCTGATGCAAAGAGAAAGGAAGGAGGGAAAGGTAGGATTTCAGGTCTGAGTAACTACACAAATGTCACTGTCTACTGTGCTCAATAGAAAATACGAAATGATGAGTGGACGACAAGTTTGATATTGGCTGCCTTTTGTCTTAGATGCCTGTAAAAAATGTTAAGGGGGTTGGAGAGAGGCTTAATGGTTGACCATCATTGCTGTTCTTGCAGGAGATGGATGGAATTTGATTCCCAGAACTGGGGTTAAATAACTCACCACAGCCTGTAACTCAAATTCCACAGTATCTGATGTGCTCTACTGGCCTCTGTGGTCATCTACACTCATATGTTCCTGTACACACATAGATATGTGTACATAGATACATAATATTTTTTAAAGATGTATTTATTTATTATTTATTATAAGTGCACTGTAGCTGTCTTCAGACACACCAGAAGAGGCATCAGATCTCATTACAGATGGTTGTGAGCCACTATGAGGTTGCTGGGATTTGAACTCAGGACTTCTGGAAGAGCAGTCAGTGCTCTTAACCCCTGAGCTATCTCCCCAGCCCAATATATTTTTAAAAGGTACATAAGAAGAGTTATTTATTAGCAAGAAAAACCCATCATTCTATGAAGTGTCAGGTCAGTGACCTATCTGTGAACGCGCCACAGTTAAATCAGTGTCTTTTCATAATGCAGTAACTTGGTCCTATAACCCTCATCTTTTATTTTCATTTAAATGTGTGTGCCAATTATACATTTAAATTAAATCCCAATTCGTTCTGAGTGTGAATTTTTAATTAAGAGTCAGAATACTAATTTTCTCATGGAAATTTGTTGCTTGAAGGCTGCCTAGAAAAATAAAGGGTAAAAACAAAAAAAAAAAATGTCTTTGAGGTTAAACTCAGCAAAATCATAAATGCACTTCCTCTGAATGCTATTGCGCTGAAAAATCCCCTCGGAGACAGAAAAATAAATTCCTGTCTGCAATGTTATACATTCCCTAAACTCTAATCCTTTGAAGCACTCATTAACAACTGCCCCTCAGTGTATAGTGTTTTATGGCCTCACCGAGTATGTCAACATCAAGCATCATTAAAAAGGGTAATTAGAACAAAAAGGGAAAGTTCCATGTATCTTTTGAAGTCGGCTGTCCTTGAAACAGAAAAACACACTAAAATAAAGTTAACTTTTCTTCCTTCCAAAATGCATGAGCAGACTTAGAAGAATGTGTCTAAACACAATGGTTAAAACGGAAACCTACATTTAATATAGTTCTTATGCAAGGTTTGAGGGTAACAACCAACCTAGATACATACAGTAGAAGGGTAAGATTCATGGATCACTGAGGAAAATGCTGCTGGGGTTAGTAAAAAAAAGAAAGGAAAAAGAGACCTACAAAAGTCAAAAGACAAGTGAAAAAAACCCTTATTGTCCAACTTAAAATATAAAACATCATTTCTGTAACATATTATTTAAACAATTACAAATATTTATAAATACAGTTAAATAAAGCAAAGTACACTATAGCCATAAATGGAAAAAGTACATCTCTATTGTAAGAATAATTAAGGTATATAAATTAAGAGATATAAATATATATTTAATAACATTTTTAACCACACTTTCTAGAACTGTTAACTGGAAAATAAATATTAATTTACAAATATTTTAAAATTAAAATAATGTGTTTTACATGATTAGGTCTGTCCCATATTTTCTTTAAATAATTTATTCTTTGTGGTGTTTTGACACAGTAGATTATGTGACCATTGACCCAAATCAAATCATCATGGCCAAATTAACTAAAGCAGCAAGCTTTAAAAAAAAAGAAAAGTGTACACAGACTTCCTAAAGTTTGGATTTAAGAGATCAGCATTGAACATGGGTAAGATAAGGGATTTTTATGGTTCAGAAATAGGAGGTTTACAAATAAGGTAGGCAAATAGGAGGGTTTACAGAAGCAGGAAAAAAAGATATGGTTGCAAAGTGGTCATAAGAAGAAAATTATAACAACAAAGTTGTCATAATAACTTTTTCAAACACAGACATGGTTACCATTTCCTGGAACAGGTAGTACAGATCATTTGTAGTTAAGGTTACAGGTGGGTTATAGCCCAATCCTTGACAAATAGATTTAATCATGAACAGGGATGAATCTAATCTGTCTTTTCTATAAGGTGGCTTTCAAGCTTAGACAAAGGCAAGCTAGTTTATCATTTTCTATTAAGAGATTCTCGTAAACATAAATTCAATAAGGTAGTGAATTTTTAGCATCAGTGCTTGCTTTGTTCAAGAAAAGTAATGCTTTAGTCTTGGATCTAACTTATGGGTATGACTTTGTCCAGTTAGCTTTGATTTAACCTATACTCACTGAATTACCTTCGTTGAAAGATCATAATTAAATGAATTTTTTATTATGGGGCCTTTTAGCAAAATGCACAGAAAATTCCTAAATTTAAAACATTAAAAATTATATGTTAAACATTAAATAACTGTGCTTCTGATAATGCTTTCTAAATGGACTTTAATATTGACAGGCTAGCCATGCCCTTTTATGAACTCAGAAGGTACTTTGAAATTGAAAGCCATGATTTCCATTAGGGAAGAATTTATATTCTGCTCCAGCGAAGCAAGAAGGCTTTGGTTTCTTCATGGTTCTTAGTTAAGCACTTAAAACTTCAGTCAGCATCAAGCATCTATGGAGATGAGAGAACCACATAATAGAAAGACCCCAAATTTCTGGGTGGAAAGATTGACAAAGGACCAAGTCCTAGCAATAAATAGGTACTCGTTTTTCCCAGTCTTGTAGTTTTATTTTTGTTACCGTAATAAAATACTGACAAAAAGCAAGTTATAGAAGAAAAAGATTTTTTCTATCTTACAATTCCACTTCATAATCATGACAGCAGGAGAGCCATGGTGGTGACTGTATGCTTGCATCCATTATAGTAAAGATAAACTAGTACCTTGAAGTACCTTGTCATATCACACTCACAGTCTAGTACACAACAAAATGGGAGCATGCATACCACTTGCTTGCTCTATTGATTTCTCCACTCTTTACAATTCACAATCACTTGCCTAGGGAATGGTGCCATCCATAGTGGTTTGGATGTTCCCACATCAAAAAAAGTCCTGTACAGACTTGTCCAGAAAGCAACCTACCACATTATCTATTATCGAGTCTTTGGTTTTAGGACATGTCGTGTTGTCTATTAAATCTACTCATCATGCTCAGTTTATTTAAAGTTGCAACTCACGTCATATTCCTATACTAAGTAACTTAGACGTTAAGGCTAAAAAATACACATGTATTGAGCGGGTGGAGAGATGGCTCAGCAGTTAAGAGTATTTGCTGTTTGTTCTTCCAGCAAACTTCCAAAGTTCCTAACACCACTTGGAAGAGTTTACATTGAGAATCCCACATCCTTTTCTGGCTTCCACAGACACTATATCCATGTGCACAAAGCCACACAGACATATACACAAATGACAAATAAATAAATTCAAGTGTGTTTATACACATGGAGAAGATCTTTAAATATCCTTATTTGCTGCCTGGTAATGCTAGAAATTTTGTTCTCGCTGAAGAGAACACACATTTTCCTTTATTTCATTTAATTTGCCTTACTTTAGCCATTTTTTTAATTTTTAAGCCAGAGCTTCACTGTGTAGCTAAGAATGTTTGGGAACTCATGGGTAGCTCATACTGGCCTTGAACTCTCATTGTTTCTCCCGACTGCAGGCTACAAAAATCTTTAGAAAAGAGTTTTTAAAATTCTTATTTTATATCTATCTATTTATCTATCTATCTATCTATCTATCTATCTATCTATCTATCTGTTTGTTTATCTTTGGTCCTTTGAGAGGGTATCTTACTATGCAGCTCAGGCTGGCCTTGAATTTGCTATTTTCCCACCCTAAGCTTAACCTTTTGAGTGCCTAAATCATACACATGCAGCATAGATCTTTAGTAAACCTAGATAGAATCTGACCAGTTAATGGAAGAGTTACCTTCCTGATACCACTAATGTTGTTGGACATCGAACTCTCTAGGGTATGCCTTGCAGACATTCCTTATGGCCTTGAGTAACAGTGTAGAACAAGGACCAAAGACATACACAAAGTCTGGGAGCTTGCTGGAAAGGCAAAAATCTTAAGCCATTACCAAGATCTGGCTGAAACTGTACAGGATAAAGAGATCACCACATGATTTGTATTAAACTGGAAGTGCTACTCTGACTTCCCTAGAATAATCATGAGGAGACTCAGACCTTCCTTAAAGGTCTAGACCATCTTACAGGCTGTCTGTCTGTCTGTCTACCTATCTATCTATCTATCTATCTATCTATCTATCTATCTATCTATCTATCTATCTAATTTATTTATTTGCTTTGCATCCTGATTGCAGTTTCCCCTTTCTCTTCTCCTCTCAGCCGTTACCTCTCACCTCTCCTCTCTTCATATCCCTTCTCTTTCTCCTCAGAGAAGGGGAGGCCTCCCACGGACATCATGGCCTACAAAGTTGCAGTAGGACTAAACGCATCTATTGAGGCTTGACAAGACACCCCAGTTAGGGGAAAGGGATCAAAGGCAGGCAACAGAGTAAGTCTGCCCCTTTTCCTACTGGGGTTCCCACATGAAGACCAAGCCACACATCTTTTATATATATGTACAGGGCCTAGCTCCATTTCATGAAGGCTCTCTGGTTGGTGGTTCAGTCTCTTTGAGCCTCTATGCTCCCAAGTTAGTTGATTCTGTAGATTTTCTTGTGATATCCTTGACATGCTTGGCTCCTTCAATCCTTTCTCCCTCTCTTCCACAAGATTACCCTGATTCCACCTAATGTTTGGCTGTGGATCTCTGCATCTGTTTCCATCAGCTGCTAGGTAAAATCTCTCAGATGACAGTTATGCTAGGCTACTGTCTGCAAGTATAACAAAATATCATTAACAGTGTCAGGAATAGGCTCGGTCTCATGGTATGGTTCTCACGCCAGGCCAGTCATTGGCTAGCCGTTCTCTCAATTTCTTCAGCAACTTTATCCTGCATAACTTATAGGTAGGACAAATTGTGGGATTAAGGTTTTGTGACTGGGTTGGAGTCTCTATTTGTCCATTGAAAGTCTTGCCTGGTTATAGGAGGTGGTCATTTCAGGTTCCATATTCCTTATCACTGTGAGTCTTTGTTAGGGTGACCCTTGTAGATTCCTAGGGAGTTTTCATTGTCCTAGATTTCTAGCTGATTCCAGAGATGCTCCCTACCCCCATTGACTCCTGTCCTCTCCCTGTTCTCCCTCTCCACCCTAACCACACTTGATCCCTCCTGTTCCCCTACTCATACCCTCTCTCAGTTCCTTCCCTCTAACCACCCCTTTGTCTATTTTATTTCTCCTTTTCAGTGAGACTCAAGCATCCTCCCTGGGGCCCTACTTCTTACTTAAGTTCTTTGGTCTGTGGACTATAGCATAATTATCCTGTATGTTATGCCTAATATCTACTTATAAGGGAGCATGTACTATGTTTGTCTTTCTGGGTGTGGGTTACCTCACTTGGGATGATCTATTTTAGTTCTATTCATTGCCAGAAAATGTCTTTTTTAGTCCCAGTGAGTTATTAGGAATCACTTAAGATTTTCCAAAAAATCACTAAGTTCCAGATTTCCTCCTGTGTTTTGAAGAATAACCTTCCTAAACTGTGGAGAATTAAGTTTTTGATGCTAGGAAATAGGATGTATAGTGTTCAGGTATCCAAGAAAGATGATAAATGATCTCAAGTTTCAGTTGCCATATATAACCCAGCTACTATTAATATTTTGTCACTGTTTCTAAAATAGCGGATGTGTCTGGGACTTAAAGAATTACATTTCTGCTGAAATTGTGTTTTACCCTTATAGTCTGAGATAAGAGATACCCATTTCTCTTTCAGTATAATCTAGACCATGCTTTTCTAAAAACAAAACAAAACAAAACAACAAAATAATAAAAACAGAAAATCAAATATATCATATCTTCATATTTAAATAATGCATGTTCTAGAAGGAATGATTATTTGTATCATGATGAGTTTATTGAGGCGATGCCATTTGTGAGAGAATGTCACATATTGTCTAATTTCATTTAATAGACTGTGGGGGAAAGTCCTCTTCAATGAAGTCACATTGATATATAAGCTGGTCATGAGGGACTCTGTGTGAAAGACTCCTTTGTAATTGCCCTCTGTTCCCCCAGCCCCCCACATCTGCAATCCTGAGAACCTGATCTTGACCTTTATTTGTTCTTTCTATTTTGTTCTTCTAATTAGTTCTGTCATTTCAGTTGTGCCACCTCTCTATCTCAAGAGATAGATCTCAAGTCCCAAGAAAGTCTTATACATGGTCACCTTGTGCTGAGAACTGATTACAAGGCATACTCTCTCACCCACCCTCAAGACATCCCTCACAGAATGACAGGAGATCGGCAAGACACAATAGAACTAGACCACAACCAGACTGACTGTGTTCAGTTACCTCTTGGACTTCCATTTGCCATTGTGTATAGTCCTCGATCTACACTCAACATAACAAAGCTGTCCTCTCTGCATGACCGTGCCATAAGGGATTCATTTCTGTTTCACACCATTCTTGTCTTCTGTCTGCTAGTTGACTCTTGAGGTAACAAGCAACCAGTACCTACCTACCTTACAGTCAGGCCTCTGGCAAACACTGTGTCTCAAGGAGAACACCACACTTAGAGTTCACAAAGGCAGCTTCATCAGGAAAGTGGGGCATGGATTGGGCTCTTGAGTTCTTGGAAGGGCATATCAGAATTGTGTTTTAATTTTAACTTTAATTCTCTGCTTTCTTTACGTAGATAAAATGGTCTCAAGGGAAGAGATAGATCTAGTAATAGTGACGGGTGTAGCTTCATGAAGCAGGAATCCTTACTGATTGACTTTGTAAGAATACTAACTTCCTTTCTCACATCTTTCTATTCTCCAGGAACCTACTTTTGAAGTTAGCTTCTCCTAAATTTGAAAGATATCTTGCTACAGTCTACTGGATGTTAAATTACATCAAGAGCCTAAATTGCTTAAAAGAATTGTATTTTTTTAATATTAGTGTTCAGCTTTTTTCTATGATTTTTAAATTTATAATTCAAGCAGTATTGAAATATACCTCCAGGAGGTGTTTGCCTCAGAGCTGTAAGCAATATTTCCTACTCTAATTCATTTATGATGTACCCGTCATTTATTTTTCCAAAAAATAGAAATGCAGACAGATGGCTATTTAGAATTAATAAATGGATTTTGAAATGTAAAGTATACTTATCAGGATGTGCATTGTCAGTAGAATTTAGGATACTTAGGCACTGCTTAATTTTTAAAAGAATTACACTGGAATTCTTCTCCTTAATGGAACTGAATTTGTGATGTAAAGTAAATAAAAATAGTTTGATCTATATTATTTTAAAAAATCAACTATTCCACATGGTTTAGTAATACAAAATAAGCATTGTAGACAGGGGTAGATCACTTAAGGTCATGTCTACATGAGTCACAAGGGCTCATGACAAACACAGTAAGTTGTGTAAGCCTAAGAAAAAACAATCTCTGGAACATATTGTCTTAGAGCTTACAACCAAGCAGCAAGCATAGAAATACATCTTGTGGAAATGGTTTTAGGTGAAATTGATTATGATCTCACATAAATGGCACAAAGAAGAGAAGTACCTTATTCCCACAGAGTAGCCTTCCATCGATTTATTTATAGAAACTTTTAGGTCCAGTGTAAGAAAAATTCAAGAAGAAACTGGAAAGATGTCAGCTCAGAAGGTAAAGGTCCTTGCTGCCAAACCGCAAAACATGAGTTTAGTCCCTCAAAACCCATGTGGTAGAAGAGAACTAAATTGAATCCAACAAAGTGACATCTCACCTATGCACACCATGGCATGTAGACACCCCCCTCCAGCACCAAAATTCATATTAAACAAACAATTATTTTTTAAAATCTTAGGAAAGTAGAACCAGAATATAAATTGGTCTCAGAAGGGAGAAGCAACCAAAAAACCAATAGCAGAAACAGCTCAGTAAGTGCCAAGAAAGTGAGATTGAGAGAGTCAGCCTGAGGAAGTATTATATAAAACATCTACAGAACTGACAGGCTTCAAGATATCTGTTGGAAGCAGGACAGTAAGAAAAAGGACATGGAATTTATTGAAAATGAACTAAAATAATCATAAGAATAAAAATAAATGACAACTGTCATCTGAGACTAAAATCAACCTGCTTTAGAACATTGAAAATTATTAAAAAAAATTAACTTAAAGTGAAGACTGCAAATACAGAGAACAAAGATCCAAGCAATCTTAAATATGTTCCCTCAGGGTTTGCTAAAATGGCAGCTATGCTTACAATTGAAACCAAAAAGGAAGACCTATACTGGAAGTTATGTTACATATCAGTTACTAGTTATGACTGGTTGGTGGCAAAGTTTAAGGTGTTCCATAAAGAAGACAGTGTAAAATAACAAGGGAAATTAGGAACAATTCCTATCTGTAGATTAGATCGTATGACTCCTTCCAAAGGCAAATTCATATGGATTTGGGGCGGGGAATGTCAAAGGTAGGAAGGTCACACTTAATATGTTTGCATCCCAATTGTAAGCTTCAGGGTGATGGAGAAGGTTTACTCAGTGAAATTCTTACCACCTAGGAGTGAGTACTTGAGTTTGGATCCCCAGCACCCACAAAAAACAAACAACCTTGGTACTTCAATTCACATCTATGATCTGACCACTGGGATAATAGAAATAGGAGGATCCCTGGGACTTCCTGGACAGGTAGTCTAACCAATTATCTTGCTTCCAGGTTCAGTAAGAGATACTGTCTCAAAAAAGAAAATGTGGAGGAACAATACCAGGTATCAACTCCTGGCTTCCCTATGTGCATGTACACACATGAATATACATACACATACACACACACACACACACACACACACAGAGAGAGAGAGACAGAGAGAGAGAGAGAGAGAGAGAGAGAGAGAGAGAGAGAGAGAACCAGGGGAGGAAGGAGAGAGAATGAGAGCAAGAGGAGAGTGAGACAGAGACATAAAGACAAGAGCAGAGCAACAGAAACAGAGAACAATGTCAATGTACCTTTGACTATCTGTGACTAAATTTAACAGTGACCCTCAACCCTGACACAATCTTAACATACAGTATTAGTCTTCTTCTATTTTTTAATTTGACAACACAAGCTTAAAATAATCCATTGTAATCATATAGTAACAAACTAGATATAGATAAGAGTTAATAGTCTAGAGAGAATGTCAGAACAAAACATTCAGAGAGTAGTTCAGGGATGACTCAGACCACCAAGCATAACGACCAGGTTCTGTTGTACTATGGTCTTCCTCTCTCCCAGGGGTGCCTGGGCTCTAGTCCATGCCGCCAGGAGGAGGCAGGGCAAAGTCCAGAACCTGGAGTCTACAGTGGTTCCTGGTCTCCTCTCTGGATATCCAGGTGTTGCAGGCATGCCATCAGGAGAGGAAGTCAGGAAGGGCATGGAGTGAGATGGTCTGTGGTCTATGTTTTCTCTCAGGGATTCTATGTCCAAGGCAGGAGCCCAGGATGAGCAGGATCCAGCCTGACTGGATGAGCATCAGGAGTATGGGAGGGGCTGGAGGAGAGAACGCCTCCTTCAGTAGTCTTAGGCTTGGCTCTTTTAGGTGAAGGCTTTCCCAGTGGAGATCTTTAATAAACCAGCTGTCTGAGATGATCCTTGCTTGTTCTTCTTGCTTTATTTGCTGGTAGATGTACAGACATACACTTTATTCAGGGTGAACCAGGGGTTATATACTTCTTGACGGAAGAAATATCCAGGAAGGGAAGGCTGACTGAAGGCTCAAGGCTATTTAGTTACCTCATTAGCATAGGGAAGCATTCCATGTGTTATGCTACTGTGACTGAGTACCCATGGACCTCTCAGAGGGGTGTCATGGTTACCTCTTCTGGGCACATAGGGAATGGCTCCAAGTCTGCTCTTCTCAAATCTCTGAGATTCTCAGGGTTTGAACTCACTTAATCTTACCAGTTCTTACACCTGTTCTGTAGCATGGTCCCACATGCCCTACAACCATCAAATCCTCTATACTAACATGGTATAGAGAAAACCAACATTCACACATTCTCTTTTGAATTTTACAGGTACATCATGGCACATGCTTGCTTATGCTCACATCTACACACAAAAAAATAAAAATGAATAATTAAAGAATAATGAAAGGAAACAAATAAACAATGACAACACAGAGTAGAGAAAAATAAAATTATAGTGAGAAACTATAAGCATGGTTCCATAGATTCATGTTTGGATATGTTGGCCCCAGTTGGTGGAATTGCTTGGGAAGGATTAAGAGATGTGGCCTTGTTAGAAAGATGTGTCACTGGTGGTAACCCTGAGCTTTCAAAAGACTCATGTCGTTCCCAGTGTGTTCTCTGTTTCCTGCTTTCAGATCAAGATGTGAGTGTTTAGCCTTTCCTGTCAGCACGCATTTGCTCAGCCATCTTGGACTGTAACCCTTTGAAACCATAATCCCAATCATATATACTTTCTTTTAGAAGAAGTTACCTTGGTCATTATGTTTAATCAGAGCAGTACAAAATTAACTAAGATAGAACAGCACACATTCAGGATTCTAGAAAGAATGGGACAAGGCAATATTTAGAGTTATACTTAGAAATTTCCAGAAGTGATGACTTTAATTCACAAATTCAAGTAGCTCAAATAATTCAGATCCAGACAAAGAATTCTCTCTGCAGATATAAAGAAACTAGGTGGGAAGGCCAACAGATGTGCACAGAAGCACTTCTAAATAGAATAAAAAAGAAGAGGAATGGTGGCTACACTGAACAGAGGGAAATTACATGTGCAAAAGGAATGATCCCATGAGCATGTATGGCTCCATTGAACTTTCATGGAAGAACAAGAAATTAGTAATAAGAAAGAATAAGAAAGAAACATATGGGTGCATATGAAGACATGCTTATAAATTTGTTGGAGAAGTAAGAGTTCTTTTCAATGAAGTATGAGTCATTGTCAAGGTTGTCAGTTAATAGAAGAGGAAGTAAAGACAGACTAGAAAACAGTAGAGTGGGAGACTGGAAAAATGATAATAGCATTGAAGTAAGAATATGCTAGGGTAGATGAGGAGGTGGGAAAGTGGTACACAAAGGAGAACTTGTCAAAAGCAGGCCCCTGCATGGCAGATTTAAAATTCTGACCCAGTTACTGCAGGCAGAAGGTTGGTTGAGCTCGCAAATGATACCTAGGTTCATTTAAAAAATATATTGAATTTTCTTAAGGATATTCACAAATATCCATGGAATGGAATTCAGTTAGATGTCATGTATACTTATATTCAAAAGTTAGGGGATTTCTCACATAAACCTGATTTTGATGCTGGGATTTCATGAGCTGGTGGAATCAAGGATCTGTACTTTTTGAATGTGGTAAATGTAGTGATGTAAGGATGTGGATTTTGTTCTCTGCTGCACTCTGTGACCCTAGGCTCTGCCTATGTGCTTCTCTGTCTCCTTATGTTGCCCTTGCCTGCTGGAAGTTGGAAGTGTGGAAAAGCTTAAAGGCTGTGGTAATACTTTTGATAATTCTCAGGGCATTATATTAGCAGGTTTCCACTTATAACGTAGTCAAGTGTGTTGGACTATTTGACTTAGCTGGTTGTAATAAACACTAGTTTTGCAAAGTGTAATTTATGAGCCTATGTTCTTGTGCAGCTTATAAAGTATTTGAACAGCTGGGCAAACATTCTTAACTGAACAAAGAGGAAGTAAGGGGCAATTAATCACTGCAATAATAGTATATAAATGGCTCTGATAAAAGCAATAGAGGAGCCATTGAGTCTTATGGGAATGCTAAGTACACGCTGCACTTAGCTAGCCTTGAGAGGCATTTCCCCTCACAACAATAGATTACTTTTATTATGCTATGTAAATTTAGCCCAAATTCCCAGTTTCATATATACATTTAGAGGTGTTCCAAATTCCATGATGTCTTTCTATCTATTGTAAAATAAGTTTGATACTCTACAAATTAGCATCTCCATAACTGGTAACAATTTTGAGATGGACAGGAGTTATGGCTTTGGTGTTACAGTCATCATTGTGTTTCAAGCATTTCGATGACAGGCAGTCTACTTAGCTATCAAGTATTGATTAAATGGTACATTAACTTGTTGCATTCGATGCAGTCATACTAAAACGCTAAGGCCCAGAGATTAGAGAAGAGCTAATAGATTTTCTGATAGTTCTTGAAATATTAAACACTGGTATAAAATTATGTCTGCACATCATATTATTATGTGTATCTGTTATATTGATCCCCCTACCCATACCTCACATTATGTCATTTAGCATGTACTTCAGGAATACCATGTTTGTCACTAAATCTAGATGTATTATTAGCAGTAGCGGCTAGGACAAGATGGTAGCAGGGAAGTATTGTGACAGGCTTCGATATCACCATGTAGATACAAATAGAAAGACCAGCCTCTTAAGCAAATTACACGAGGTTAGAAGTTAGGGCAACAGCTAGCATACTGCTGGTATCCTAAGGAAGGTTAGGTGGCATCTGCAGTTTGGAGAAATGTTTTCTTAGAGTCAGTTTCATCGTGTGCAGTTCTTGGCATGGAGTTTTGCCATGAGAAGGAATGTAGTCCAGAAAGGTCAATGTGCAGTTCATAGAAGTTAACAAGAGTTGCTGTGCATGTAATTTCTCAGAGTACCATCTCTGCCGTGCACACAAGGGCAGTCCTGGTTGATCAGAATTCAGTTCTGGTCAAAGACTTAGATCCACGAGTTCTAGACTATAGCCGAAGGGTTTAAGGATATTGTATTTTTGCCACTAGCAGTTTGGGATTTCTGGATCATGCTTGCTAAAATTTTCTAATGGTGACCAGGTTCTTCTTGGGGTCTTATTAAATTGTCTACATGCAGGCTTCCCTTTATCTTCTACCAAGCTGCTAGACTTTGTGATTGATGGATAGTAATGAAGTTCAGATCTTGCTTTCTCACTTTCTACTGTATCAATTGCAATAGGAAATATAGTTGATTAGTGGTCCATCACAGTCTTCGTATAGGACATAAAATCATTTTGAAATTGCCTTCACTTAGGAAGCATTGGCTCCAAACTCAGGCTCTATTTTGATGCTTTCACAGTAAGTGTCCACCACTCAACAATCTTGTTTTGCATTTCTTTGTTTTGTATTTCTCTGTGTTCTGCATCTGTACTTTAAAAGTACCTTGATTTTGTAACAATAAAGTGTTCAGTTGGTGCTCATATTCTTTATTCTTCTGCTACAGCCTCTAGAGTCTTGGAATACCAACACTACCAAATCTGAGCCAACTCAAGTGTCTTGGTTACATCAGTTCCTCTAAGAGAGTCTGCCAACCACAGAGATTGGTGATGTTATCCTCCCTGTCCCCCACCCCCTTTGAAACTTCTTCCTGGAAGACATAGCAAGAATGCTGTGTGTTATGGTTTATTATCTGTCTCTTGTAGGCTTCCATGCAGACTGCACCTGACATTTTCTTTAAAGAATACATTCCAGAAATTTCATGAAAGTTAATATCACCAGGTGAAGCTCTATTCAGATTTTTTTGTTTAAAATATTTCTATTTCTGAGGCAGGAGAATTATGCCATCCTGGGCAGGAGAGCATTGGAAAGGAAAGGGGATTTGACCAAAGATACACCTGTCTTTTCTGCTGATGAAGGTGGGCAGTTCAGGTATCCCGGTGACAGAGCCAAAGTGTTTACAAAGACAAAGAGAAGACCGCTTACTGAGGGCCAAAGTCATGCAAAATACTGACTTTCTAGCACTCTCCTCTCATTCCCAAATCCACAATAACGCCTTAAAAATGTACATTTGTTTGCAAAAGTAAACTCTTTCCTCTTTAGACCCCGTAAGTTACATTCTCAGAGCACTGTAACTTGATTGAGAATGACCCAAGTCGGCTTGCCAGTTCTCATATCCACTTCAGCTCATCTTAGAGAAGCCCTCACCCGAGCTCTGGTGGGCTTTACTCTTTCCTTAGCACGTTCCTTTTTGTGTTTTATAAACTTCACCTCTACTTCATGCTGGTTCACCTTGACTATATGTATGCATTCTGTGTCTGCAGGCTGTGTAACACATGAGCCATCTAGAGAGTAAGTTTCGAGGAAGACCGTACAGCTTCCCCTTGGGTCTGCTTTGCCTTGTAATATGGAGGCTGCTGGAAGTGCCACCTCACCCTTCCCTGTTGGTCTCCTCCCTAGCCTTTCGACACCCACCCCTTACACCCAGTATTCTAAATTCTCAATACAGGCATCTGTAAAACCTCTCCCTAATTCAGTTCACATGAAATGACTTGCCTAAAAAGAAACCTGGCCTCTGGCCTCCAGGAGGTTTCAGGATCAGATCTGGGTCTCTTCCAAAGGAAAGGAGAAACTGCTGAGAAATACCCCATGGCATCATGGGAATCTCCCAGCCATTTTATTGTAAACACTAGTGTCTCAGAATAGCTCTTCTCCTTTTACCCTTCAAAGAGGGGATTTGAACACCAGTCTCTTCCTCTTCTCAATGGATGAAACTCATTTCTCAGATGAATCTGTTTTAGTTCCATTAGGTTTTGTCCCTAAATTTTGACTGAGCAGCAAGAAGTACAAGCCTCAGATTTCGATAATACCTGGGGTAGATCTGCTGGTTGACAGCACTGGGATAGTGGTAAGTCTCACAGAACATAAAGGGGGCATGCCAGTGACCGAGAAAAAGTGACTTTTTGTTTTAGAGTCATTTATTTTATGTATGTGAGTACATGGTCAATGTCCTCAGACACACCAGAAGAGGACATCGGATCCCATTACAGATGGTTGTGAGTCTCCGTGTGGTTGCTGGGAATCGACTTCAGGACCTGTAGAAGAGCTGTCAGTGCTCCTAAACACTTGCTGAGCCATCTCTTCAGTCCCACACTGACGTTTTAAGAAGAGACTCCCGAGACAATATGCTAACCTATTAGCCCACAGGTTGGTTAGCACGCTGCTGTCGGTATCTGTTTGCAATTGCGATGACTCACATTTTTTGTGTATTTAAAAAAAACCGAAAACTATTTCAATCAATAGTTATTTCTAAGGCTCTTTAATGACACTATTAAGTTTCTCCTATTTCTCTGCCTCAGCTTTTATTTTATTAAAAAAAAAATTTCCCCCTTTAATCCCAGCACTTGGGAGGCAGAGGCAGGAAGATCGCTGTGAGTTCAAGGCCAGTCCGGTGTACAGAGTGAGTTCCAGGGCGTTAAGTGCTACACAGAAAAACCCTGTCTAGAAAAACCAAAAAAAACCAAAAGATAAAAGAAAAAATTAAATCCTACATTTCCATAATCAAGATAAGAGCATTATTTTGATGAGATATTTAACTTTTTAACTAAAAGATTTTTTATGTGCACGGGTATTTTGTCGGCATGTATGTCTGCATACCACATGCATGCCTGATGCCTGTGCAGGCCAGAAGAAAACTCAGATTCTCTGGACTGAGGGTTCAGACTGTTGTAATCTGCCATGTCAGGGCTAGGGAATCAAACCCGCATTCTCTGGAAGAGTAGCCAGTACTCTTAACCACTGAGCCATCTCTAGCCTGTTTGGGCAGATTTTTACGCTGATCTTCAGGAAAAATAATGTAGGTTTATGCCAGATTATGAGATATTCTCTCTAGTTCTAAAAAAGCATACTTACGAAATCATGCTATAAATATTTTGGTTCATAATGATGGTAGTATTTGACCTGCTGTGTTCATTTTCATACAACATAATTCATATTTATTACAATTTCTTATTGAAATTTTAATATCTGGGTATTACAGTAATAAAACTGTTCACTAAATATGTAATGGGTAATATTGTTGTGTTAATACCTCCTTCACATTACTGTTATACATAATTTTTGACATCCATAAAGGTGATTGAATATTATAATAAAGTTTAACACAGTTATAACATTTTTCAGTTTATTTCAGGTAACAAAATATTTTGTTCCAAGCATGTGGTAACAGTAGTATTTGAATATCTAGCTATGTATATGGGCTTCAAGCAGTCATGTTTTATTAGAAATGTCCTTGGACTAGAAACTTTAAAACCTAGGTCTTCATTTGACTTTCAGAGAACATTAAAAACTGTTTGAATGTAAGTCATGCCCTACATTAGTTTCTTTCTTTTTTTTTTTTTTTTTTTTTTGTGGTATTCAGTTCACTCAGTAAGCATTGACAGAGGCCTTTTGGTCGATCTCAAGACCATGAACGTAGTGTTGAAAGACAGACTCTAAGAGAATAGTGGGTAACATTTTCAAAATCTTAATAAGTAATTGTCACGTGAACATAAAATAAATGCCAAAGAGAACATTTAAATGATGATCCGACCTGTAAGATACTGTGGTAGTTTGAATGAAAATGGCTTCATATGTTCATAGGGACTGGCACTATTAGCAGGTATGACCTAGACGGTATGGGTGTGGCCTTGATGGAGTAGGTGTGGCCTTGGTAGAGTAGGTGTGGACTTGGTGGAGTAGGTGTGGCCTTGGTGGAGTAGGTGTGGCCTTGGTGGAGTAGGTAGGGCCTTGATAGAGTAGGTAGGGCCTCGATGGAGTAGGTGGGCATTGTTGGAGGAAATGTGTCACTGGGGGTGTGGACTTTGTGGTCTAAGAAGCTCAGGAGCTAGTATGTCTTATTATTTTCCTGCTGCCCTCTGACACAGGTTTAGGACTCTCCTCATCATGTCAGCCTATATGGCACCATGCTTCCTGCCATGATGATTATTGACTAAACCTCTGAAATGTAACCCAGTCCTAATGAAATGTTTTGATTTTTCAGAGTTGTCATGATCATGATACCTCTTCACAGCAATAAAACCTTAACAGATGTTAAAACTGATTCAAAAACAAGGCCAGGATGCACTAAGTAGGTAAAAGAATGCTTAATCAGAATGTACTCCTCCTACAGATGCACAAAGCCAGCCTCCTACCTCCTTGAAGGGAAGGGAGTTTATTCTAGAGCTGTATATGAATGACAATGGGCCAGAGAACTAGATGCTGGCTCTCCCAAACTTCATGTTCAAACACGCTAACCATTTGCTTGTTTATTCCCCCTGTGGAGGTTATTTCCATTCAAACTCTCTTTCCTTACATTATAGCTTTTTTATAAAGGTATAAAATAGCAGGCTTCCGCATGGTTTTTCACGTCATTAGTTTTGGTCATTCTTCCTCCTCAACTACCCTCTTCTTCTTACCTTATTCTTCTAGCCCTTCTCTGTTTAAACAGCATTTCCATCCCCAGTATTCCAAACCCACATTCATGTCTGTATTGGTTTGAGTATGCTTGGCCCAGGGAGTGGCAGTAGTAGGAAGTGTGGCCTTGTTGGAGGAGATACGACCTTGTTGAAAGAAGTGTGTCATTGCTGGAGTGGGCTTTGAGGCCCTTTTCCTAGTTGACTGAGGACAGTCTGTTCCTTGGCTTTCCTTAGATGAAATTATAGAACTCTCAGCTCCTCTGTATCAGGACTGCCTGGACACTGCCATGCTCCTGATGATACTAGACTGAACCTCTGAACCTGTAAGCCAGCCCCAATTAAATGTTGTCCTTTAAGGGAGTTGTCTTGTTCCTGGTGTCTGTTCACAGCAGTAAAACCCTAAGACAATGTCACCTATATTCTGTTATCTCTTCCTCCCTCAAGGCCTTTTTGATTCCCTCTCTAAAGGCCCATGTCTATTTTTCTGGACTTTGTCACCATGCAAAGTTAAACTTACAACTCTAAATTGTTCTGTGAAGTAGAATGTTTTTTCTGTCTAGGCTGGGATACCTCACTCAGCATAATGAGCTTTAGGGCTGCCTATGTTTTTTGGGAGAGGCATAAGAAAGATGAAAGGATATGGGAAAGGGGGAAAAGAAGCATGGGTCATTAGGAACCAAAATGGTCTCTCCATTGACATAGGCATTAGATACAAATAAAATGGGTTATTGCATAGGAAACAAGACCTGGGTGGAACCTGCTAGTGCACAAGGCCAGGTTTCAGACAAATTCTCTGATCTCCTAGGAAGCCACAGGTAGGGGCTGAAAAGTTTCACTGTACTTATCTCCAATGTCAATCAGGAGTTGGAGTCAAAGTATGGGGTGTACTCTGTATTTCAAATTGCAAACTAGAGTTGGAGGCCAAAGTATGGATGAGATCTCTAACCTCCCCTGAAAAAATGTTTATGTGCACCTTATACATGTCTAAATTTAGGCAGGCCAAGGATAGCAATTTTAGCACACAGCTAGTTTACAGTGTAGAATGAAGTGCCTACAGGGCTGGGGTTTTTTTGTTTTGTGTTTTTTGGGGTTTTTTTTTTTTGCCTCATTTTAAATTTTTTATTACTTTTATTATTCACTTTGCTTCCAGATCACAGTCCTCCTCTGTATTCTCCTTCCAGTCCCACATTACAAATCCCCCATTGCCCCTCCCTTCTCCTCAGAGAAGGGAGTTACCCCTTGGGTGCCTCCTTAATTATTTCTTTTCAAGAATGTTTAAGGAGCCGATTTAGTATTGGCTCATGCCTGTTTTTCACTCAAAATGACATGGATACAAAAAAACCCCAATTATATTAAAACAATAGCCAAGGACACATATAATTACTGTAAATCAGACTGTATGTACTTGTTTGTAGAAGCAAAATAGAAAAGTATAAATTTCTGTACTTCTGACATGTAAGGAAGGCCCAGTGATAGCAGAAAGATGAAAAGTGGAAAGCTTGGATTGTTATCTTTAATAGTTTAAGAGCTAGCATGCAGAGGGACATGCCATTAAATACAGAGGTTTTAATAAGCATCCTGCTTTAGAAGTCAACAGGGTATCAGTTTATTTTCAAGCCCTGGAGACCCTGATATGCCTCAGGAGGCACCACATCCAAAGATTTCAGCAGTTTCTGCCCAGAGAGTATAGGTAGCAGACCACCTTTCCCTGTAGCCTAAAAGAGGCTTTGCTAATATTATACTTTGAAACAGAATCTGGTTTTTTGGGGGGAACTTATAAAGGAAGGCAAGGCAAGATTAGAAAAACATGGTGAGAGTGAATGCTAGGAAATATCAGAACTCTTGGACGCTACCTTTAATTCTAGCACAGCTTCTAAGATCTTACTTGATCATTCAGTGTACGTGGATGTAGGTGCAATATATACTGTGTGCTTTACATATGCATGAGTGTGCAAATGAACACATGCAGAAGTCAAAGCGGGACCTTGAGTATTTTCCTCTATTGCTCTGCCTTATTAGCTTAAGACAGGGTCTTTCACCGCATAAAGGGCTCATCACATCAGCTAGGGCTGGTTTCTGAGCTCCTACGTTCCACCAATGTTGGGGGTTATAAGCACACACGTCTGACTTTTCCTATGGTGGTTGGGATTTGAACTCTGGCCTCATGTATTCAGGACAATGTTCTTACTCACTGACCCTTCTCCTTAGTTCCTCTAATTAATTTTAAACATCTCTTTTTTAACTTATATGTAGTTTCTAAAAGTTATTATATTGTTTAATATTACCAATTTTATGCTTCTTTTGATACCAATTAAAACAGGATGCCCATTCATGACCTTTAATTCCATTGACTGAAGATTTCCAGCTTATGCTGCAAACAAAACAAACAAACAAACAACAACAACAACAAAAACAAAGAAAGAAAGAAAACCATACCAATAAGAAAAAAATCAATTTAGGTGTATTGAATGTTCCCCCTAGAGGAAAACATTGCTATCATTATGGTTGGGGTAATCCCTCTGATAGGCCTCACAAGACCATAATTATAATCCAACTGTGCAAATACTTTCAGATTAAATTAACATAATAACACAAGACCAGGTTGCATATACAATAACAATTTTTTTTGCAAACATTTCTTCATCTTTAAACTCCAGTTTCCCATCTTTGCCTTAAAGTCACAAGCTTCTCTGTGCTTGCCGAGGCCCTGGGTTTTGGGTCAGAAGTCTGTGTGGCTTTTGTCAGTCCCACCCCAAGATACTCCCTCTACTGCGTCTCCTGTTATCTAACTTGTTTAGAGAAACATGTGTGGGCTTAAGACTCCAGGTGATCCACCAACTCTTATTTGCTTTTTCAACTAAGCCAAAAACGTTCCCCCAATCCAGGAAGCCCTGACATTCTTTGGGCAGAATTCCCTATGAGATTGTGAAGCACATTGGGTATTTTCCAACATTTCCACCACACTGGGGTCATCTTAAGGATGTTTATGATTGTTGTGTCCAAGTCACAGGGACCCTCAAAGACCACCAAGGAGCCAATTCTGATGCAAACACATAAGAGTCTTTATTATGAACTCGAGAGCAAAGTTGAAGCAGGTCAGAGTAAGAGCCCTGAGTCTAGGGGTTCAAGGTTTCACTGTGATTACAGCAAGCTTCTGGAATTTCCATACAGGTCTGTGAGTTAATATTTTAAAAACTATTTGTGGCGTAACTGAGCATGGAGGCTAAACCATCTGACAAACAGGATGATCAGGTTATCTAGTCTCTGCAAGATATCTTAGGTTATCTCTGTGTACCTTGGTGCTGCTATTGAGGCCTGGCTGTTGCCGTGGGGGATGGGGTATTGCCATAGGATGTTTGTTCATGTGAACTTTGCGATTTTTCTTCCTGGAATTGGAGTTTAGCTCCTGGCCTTGCACAAAATGAAGTTTCTTCAAGAGTGGTGTTGGTTGGACTTTACAATTTTCCCTTTCCTCTATGTCCTTAGGAGGCCCAATTGTGGGGCTCCCAACAGGTTCAGGGGGGATATTTTCAAGCTGTTCCTCCTGTCTTTCAGGTGTGAATTCTATAAATTTGGATCTAAGTACCATGAGCCATCTTGTCTCTGTTTTTCTTTTATAAACCGTATTACTCTGTTTAATATGGAGGGACCAAAGGTTAATAGCAACAAGAGTATGAGTAAGGGGCCAAGCAGGTTAGAAATCAGGGTAGCCTACCAGGGAGGGGTAGTTATTAAACCATGATTTGAACCATCCTTGGGCTGCATATCTCTCTGTCCTTTTTCTAAATTTTCTCTTAGTCAGAGAGTCTCTGATCACTACAAAATGATTCAAGTGAAAACACCATTACTCTTTTAGAGCAGCGCACAGCCCTCCTCCTTGCTATAGGAGCAACAGGACTAACTCTCTTCTATTCTCTAACGCAACTTCTGTCAGAGACTTTATTGATCTTTCTAAGTGGGCCATTCCTCTTTTCAGTTTTTTAATGTCCTCATCAATGGCTGCTTTTAAGTTGGCATTGCTGGAGCTCTGTATCGATAGTGTGGATATGCCAGTTCTTGCTCCACCAGCCCCTGCCCTATCATGACAGCCAAAATAACTGTAAGGGGCTCTCCTTTATGTCTGATAAGCTAGTCCTTATCAAACAACACTCCCGTTATCTCTTTATCCACATGATAGGCGATTCTTGGTATTAGCTGTACCAGGGCTAGAAGTGGCAGGAAAGGAGGGAAAATGAATGCTTCCTAGAATCGGCATTCTGAAAGTCCAGACCAGTTTCAGTAGCCCCTGCATTGCAGCCAGAGCCTGAGCGGGTTCTCAGGGTCCTTGGAAACCCACCATGTCTGTTGTCTGGGTTGAACCAGTTGTAGGGGTCTCCTTGTTTCTACTCTTCTTACAAGTAGGCCTGCTGCCCGGGCTTGGGTGCAATGGATCTAAGCTGCAATCCTGTCTATTTTTCAACCTGGTGGGTGTGGTTGGAGTGGGGAACCTGTTTCATATAGTGCATGGTAGTTTAAGCCAGATTTGTTTGTGGGATCATTGGATGGCTTTTATGTTCTCCAAGACATAAATTTTCAAATTCTCCAATGACTCCCACCAGCAAGTTAGCACTGATGGGGGGGGGTGTCATTTTACACATGATTTCAAAGGTGATAAGTCGCATCTTATAGTGTGAATTCTGTACTCTATAGAGAGCAAAGGGGAGGAGAACCACCCAGTTATCAACAGTCTTCAAGGCTAATTTAGTTAGGGTCTCTTTTAGAGTTTTATTTATTCTTTTACCTATCCTGATCTTTGGAGTCTATAAATACAATGTAATTCCCAATCACTCCCCAGAGCCATGGAGAAACTCTGACTTACAATGGACAAAAAAGCTGGTCCATTATCTGACCCTATCATCTGTGGGAAGCCATATCTTGGTAGGATATCTTTGAGTAATTTCTTTGTCACTGTCTGAGCAGTCTCCTGTTTGGTAGGAAATGCTTCAGTCCAACGTGAAAAGGTGTCAGTAAACACAAGGACATACCTGTACCTGTAATGTCCAGGCTTAACCTCAGTGAAATCAACTTCCCAGAAAGCACTGGATCCGGTGCCTCTCAGTGTGGTCCTTTGAGTTGTGGTGTTCTTAGTTGTGTTAGTGAGCTGGCAGTCTTCACAGCTAGTCATGGTTTTATCAAATTTGGTACTAGCATCTTGAATCTGGAACTTTGCATTCTCTGGGTACCCATGTGAGTGGATCAGTATATCTTGGTTAGGACTTGATCTCCTAACCAGCAGGCAGGATAGAGTCCCAGGCAGCTGCTTGATTTATTAGAGGTCCTCTGTTGTATATTTGGGATCAGCTGGTAACCAGAGATCTGCCGGGTCTGGAAATGTGATGGCTAATACAGGCTTTGCTTTCGAGCTCTTTCCTTAGCTGCTTGATTTGCTAGCTTATTGTCTGGTGACTAGATCATCCCCATTCCAATGCCCAGGGCAGTAGATAACGACTAATCTTTTGGGGAGCCAAAAAGCCATTGACAGGGTCAATTTATGCGTGTGTGTGTGTGTGTGTGTGTGTGTGTGTGTGTGTGTGTGTGTGTTCAGCAGTCTCCTTTTTCTGTATATTGCCTCATGAACATGCATAGTTGCAAGGATGTAACTGTTGCATGTACTTTTAGAAAACCACACTGGTTACGGCTAGGCTCTGAGACTAGCAGTTGCCATCTGCCTGTTAGCTAATGCTTTTCCCACAAACGCTGGGTTCCTTCCCAGCTATTGAGACCACCACCTATGCTTGCTCCTCCTTGAGAGCTCTTTCAACCTCTTCAGGCTAGTTCTACCAAAACGCCGATGATCACTATCACCCTGTCTCACTCAGCTCCCATGCTAGCTCTCCCGTCTCTGCTTGCTGCTTGCCTGATGCCACAATGGCCATCTCACGCAGCTCCCTTTAGCCCCATGCAAGGAAAATACTAGAGACCTTTATACTTTAAAATTGACCACGTAACTCAAAGACTGGATGAAGAATATCCTGCCCCATCTTCCTTGGCCTCCGCAGTTGGTCCAACTCCCATATTCCTGTCCTTCTCTTCCTGTCCTGTCTGGAATCCCACATTGTCTTTCTCCCAGTGATTGGTTTCTGCAGTCTTTATTTAGCCAGTCAACAATTAGGGAAACTCCCCCTACTTATAACAATTGTCAGTTTAGATTTTAGCTTTTTGTCCTTTCTCAAAGTCAGAGCCTTTGTTAGTGCAACTGGCTCAGCCCATAGAGCTGATGTTTCAACAGGTAAAGCCTCTGCCCAGACACCTCTGTATCTAGGAGAGGCACATCTTGTAAATCCACTTGAGTGCCATGCACTTGTGCTAGGATTTCCATACAATCCTGAAGCAATGTCTTAAAGTCTGGATCATGCAACAGAATAGCAGGATTCAAGGTAGTAGGGGTCTGGAAGGAAATTCTGGTAGAATTCAGCAATAGATTCTGATAGTGTGTCATGCGGGCATTACCAAGCCAGTGATCTGGAGGGTGCTTTAGGATTCCTTCTATGTTGTGGGGAGAGATGATAACCAGGCTTTGTCCTAAAGTCAATTTATCTGCATCTCTTATCAGGAGAGGCACTGTGACCACCATTTGAAGTCAGGGTGGACAGCCTGAAGCTATTGGATTAAGCTTTTTGGACAGATAAGCTACTGGGTGCTACCACGGTTCCAGATGTTGATCTATGAACAGGTGGAAGGGCTTAGTTATATCTGGCAGTGTGTTTGCCAGTAAGGCAGGGATGACAGGAGGGCTGTGCCAGTGCATCCGGGGCCTTCTGATTGCTACCAGTCCATGTGAAGCCTGGATTTTTCTTGGGAGCGTCATATAGTGGCTTGGCTACTTTGTCAAACCCAAGGATCCATAGGCAGCCAAAGCCTGTCATACCCAGGAATTCCCTTACTTCCCTTCCATTTTTAGGAGTGGTGATTTTCAGGACTATTTCTTTTATGGCTTGGCATAGCCATATCTTACTTCCTCTGAAGACATAACCCAAATATTGTACCTCCTTTCTGCAAATCTGGGACTTCTTGGCCAATGCAAGATGCCCTAATATCCCGAGGTTCTGTTGAAGTTATTCAGTGCATTTCAGGCATACTTCCTGTGTACTGGCCACCATAAGGAAACCATCTACATATTGTAAGAGGTTATTTGGGCATGTAGGGAGCAAAACTCACCCAAGTCCTCATGCAAAGCCTCATCAAAGATGGTTGGAGAGTTCTTGAAGTCAGGTCAGTTGCTCATTAATTCCTTTGTCAGGGTTGTGCCATTTGAAACAAAATAATCTTGGCTTTTGCAGGGGCTAAAGGGAAGCTAAAGAAAGCATCCTTTAAGTCCAGTACTGTATACCAAGAAGGGTCTGGAGGTAGAGAACTCAGCAACGTGTATGGGTTAGGGACTGTGGGATGAATGTTCATAACCAGTTTGCTAACTTTTCACAGATCTTGCATTGGACAGTAGTCATTGATATTGGACTTGTGGACCAGGTAACAGCAGTGTATTCCAGGCTGAATGGCAAACACGCAAGACCCCGAGATCTAATACCCATCTGATGTAAGGCATGATCCCTTCATGGACTTAGACATGGGGTGCTGCCAGACCTGCACTGGATTTGCTCCTGGTTTGAGCTCAGCAAAGACAAGCGTCGATGTTTAGCTAATCCCATCCTTCCTGTATCAGCCCATGAAGATAGAAATTGCCAAAGCCAGTCTTCAATGTAATGACTTGGCTCTCAGGAGTCTTGAGACACCTTTATTCATCAGTCAGTCCCATAGTCAGCACTGGAATGGGATGTCCTGTTCCATTTAATACTTTGGTTCCTTCGGGGGTAAAATGTATCTGCATCTCCATCTTGGTTAATAAGTCATGTCCCAACAGTGGGTACTGACAGTTAGGAATTGAGATACTTGGCCCACACCAAGGTCCACTTTTCTTCCTTTAGTCCATGTTTGATCCCTGTAGCTCTCTGTACCTAAGATGTCTTTGTGGATAAGGGTCCAGCCGCTTGTAGAAGGACTGAGTGCTGGGCTCCCATGTACAGCATAAATTCAGTGGGCTTAAGGGTTAACCTAGGCTTTGAGACAGGAACTGAGCCCCGTTCTCCCTAGTCACTGTCTTCCTTGATTGCCATAGTTGGCACTGTCTCTCTCAACTTTCCCTTCTTGCGACATTCTTTGGCCCATGGCCTCTAAAATAGGCACATTGATTTTTGCCTAGCAGGGGGGCAGGTGTCCCCCTTTCTGGTCCTCCCTTACCTTCATCTTTAGTCAGATGTTTGAGGTGTCTCCTCTGATCCTCTGGCTCAGCCTTTGCTGCTACCCGAATCTTAGCCAAGTTCTGCTTCTGTCACTCCTTGTCCCTTACCTGTTTTTCATCAGCACTCTCCCTATTCTTTAAAGAACCTTTTCTCCCACTACCATTAAATCCTGGAGACTCTTTTCTCCAAGTCTCTCAAGTCTCTGAAGTTTTCTGCGAATATCTGAAGCAGACTGGTTAATAAAAGCCATGCCACTGTTGTCTTCCCTTCCTGAGACTGGGGATCCATAGGAGTGGATTGTTTAAATGCTTCTATGACTCTCTCCATGAAGACAGCTGGGCTCTCTTTTAGTCCATGTCTAATATTATATATGTTGGCCATATTGGTTGGTTTTTGAGCTGCAGCCTTGAGACCCCTCAACAAGTCTGCCGATAAGTTAGGATGGAGAGGTTCGGGGAGCTTGTGCTGGTGTATGTGCTGATCCAGATGACTGTACTGGTGATTGGTTCAACCATGGTGTCCCACATTCAAGGGCCAAAGTCTGTCATTGAAAAGCATGGCACTCACTTCAAAGAGAATATGTGATAGTTTATTCCGAGTGACCATGAATCAGATGGACTCAGATTAGTGCGAATCTCATGTTCCTTGTGACAACAGTTTCATGAGGATTTTATACATGCAAAACAGAAGAAAGTTAAAAAAAAAATCAAGGTTCTTTTGAAATACATTAGTGGTAACATCCAGATAACTGCTTACAGCAAAGTGGAGTAATGGTTCCCATAGGCCTCATAGGTTGCTTGAAGACATCCATGACTTTGAATTCCTCAAAGCTAGTGGTCAGTCAGTATTTTCCAGGGATTTACCTAATAATTACTAGTAAATACCTAGTAGTTACCAGGCTGTTACATGAAACTGGATGTGTGGACAGTAGAGGGCTCAGACAGCTCAAGGTAATCTGTCTTTGGACCATTAGCACTTTAACTCTGCACAACCAGGGCATTTTGAACCCACCAATCAGCCTTGTGTGTAGAATCATTTGGTGTGGGCTTTATCCCTGGGAACTTTAGTTCACACACACTGTTTCTTCGAAACGTTGATTATGGATGGAAAACTTGCTTTCCCTCTCCCGATTCCTAAACCAACTGTAAGTTTTTCTCATGGAGTATTTCATTCAACATGACAAAACTAGCCGGTATAACAATCATTTATATTTTCCAATCATGTTTGTCTTTACAGAACATCAAATTATCTGATTCAGTCATAAAATAGGAAGTTAAACAGAATCACATATTGTTAGGAATTGAATAATCCTTCACATGTTATCAGATGCTCAGGCCTTATTGGATCCAAATACTCACAATAGTAAGAGAAAATTGTGTAATACATACGAAAAGTAATTTCTTTACTGTTCTGGTCAAAATTGGGGACAGAAAATAATTTTTAATCTGATTCCCCCTCGCCCACAGCAATGGGCCACATATGTAAAAGATGAAAAACAAAAAGCAAACGAAAAATGTAGATTTAACTGTGTGCATAACTTTTGGAACTGGGACAGGATAGTCTGCCTGAGCACCAGGCTCCTGGCCTTTTGGAATGAACAATTATCACTCATAACCTGCCAATTTCTAATTCCTGTTATACTTCTCCTCCTTTCTGTTCTTTAATCTCCAAGGGCATGGGACTTTGTGTCGTCTGGTGAGTTCTCTATAATTGGGTTAGTGAGTGGACCCATGCGTAGACGCTACCCAGAGCACATGTAGCATATAAAAATGAGAACCATATGCTTGCGTCTGAAATCAATTTCATGAGAAGGCAGCTGGAGTCTAGGACTGTGTCTAAGAGCGCCACCTAGTGGAACTTCTGGCAATGTGTTTAGACCTCTTTTTCTCTTTTCCTTTCTAGCTACTACATTTTTGTAGGGCATTTTAATCTTTTCTCTCTTTTTTTTTTCTTTTCTTTTATTGGATATTTTCTTTATTTACATTCCAAATGTCATCCTCTTTCCCGGTCTCCCCTCTGGAAATCCTGTATCCCATCTCCCCTCCCTCTGTTTCTAAGAGGGTGCTCCCCCACCCACCCACCCACCCACTCCCTCCTGCCTCCCTGCCCTGGCATTCCCCTACACTGGGGCAGAGAGGGCATTTTAATCTTAATGACTCTGCCTCTTACCTGTAAACCAATGTTTTCTCTCAATCTTTTGGTGATTATCAGTCTGTGCTTTGGTCCCTTATTGCAGAGCGTGTGTATGGCAGAGGGTAAAGGGGTGGGGGGGTGTCATATATCTCTCAGTTAGAGCATGTGTGTAGGGGGAAAAGCAGTGTAAAGTAAATTGAAATGAAAAAAAAAAGAGTTTTGGAGCAAGATATCCTTAGGCTAAGTTTACCTGGAGTCTACATTTACAGAAGTGGACAGCTAGTGTCTTACATCAAAGTTGCATACATACACGCAGACTTTTGATCTGCTGTAGTAACAAGATTAAAACAACTTTGTCTATAAAACAAGCTTCGTCCTCTCAGAAGATGGCACTTAAGAATATTCTGGGTAGGTGTGAGGGCTCAGGGTAAAAGTGCCTACCACCAAGACCAATGGCCTGAGCTGGATGCTGAGAACCAAATGGTAGAAGGGAGAACCAACTCCCACAGTTGTCTGACCTCATGTATTCTGTGACCTCTATTTACACACACACACACACACACACACACACACACACACACACACACACACACACACACAGGCATGTGGAGCAGAAGGCAATGAAAGGTACCCTGATTCCTGGTTGAGATAGGTTTAATCCCCGGGAGACACTAAAAAGGTCGCTAGGTGTATTACCAGTCTCCTAGACAGGGCTTCATGTAGCTGCGCCCCCCAAAGACCCCTGTAGAGAAGTCTGAGACAGACCAGTCATGTAGGGCATTGCCTCAGGCCCTCCTCCCCAGGTGAGGATGTGACCACAGGTTACATAGGCCCAAGACAGATCAGTCATAAAAGCAGGACCACACCTCCAAATATGTAGATGAGGTCTTCCCATGCTCTCAGGCCAAACCAATAGGAAGTACCTGCTGTCAAACACTGACGCGTCCAAAAACTGTATTTAAGAGTCGTGTTCAAAAGTACAGGTGTGCAGGAATTATTCCATCGTCTGAGAGCTTTTGTCTTAAGAGCTGTAACACTGCCGCTTGTGGAAGAGATGTGCTCTGCCGAAATCACCACCTGAAGCTCCCCTGCACCCCTTACCTGCTGCTGAACAGTCTCCTGCTGGTACAGCCTGGCCCAGGCAACCGAAGCAGAAAGGAGAAGGAAGAAGAAAGGAGAAGGAAGCAGAAAGGAGAAGGATTGGCAGCAGCAGTGGGAGCGGAGGTCTTCCTCCACCCTCCCAGAGTTCTCTCCCCTTTGTCCTAACCCACACACTTAGCCAGGTGAGAGATCTCCACAGGAGAGCTCCCCACACTGGAGCCCTACAGAGGCACGCACTCGCCCAGGCACGCATGCATACACATATACTCCAGCACACAATGCACATGCACACATACACTGAATATAAATTATAACCTCTAGAGCAAAGTTCTGAGTTATTTTTCTCCACAAGTTAACCGCTTTGAGATTTTAATTATTCATAATATCAAGAAGATTGTCTAATAAATACATGGCATTTGTGTTTATTCTGTTTCTAGAGAAAGAGTCTGAGAACTCTTTAGGCTCATATCACAGGCCGGCACTAACAGAATATGGATGGGTGGCAAGAATTATTGCTTATTCGTTGATTAAGAAGTAAGAACATACGTAAATTAATGATCACATTTTGAATGAGTTTTGTGGTATGGCTTAGCTTTCAGGTGTTTATGAAGAGCACACTTGAGGAAACCCTGAAACTGACAGCTTTATACGTTTTACACTAAAATATTAGTTTTAAATTTGCTTTGAAATGAAGATGAATAAACCCAAATGATTCCTTCCGGCTTTAGAAAACTGTTGTTTGTGTTAACTTCCGTGACTGTCAGGATATGCACAGAGATGGTAGTAGCTTAGCAACGCCTCTCCCATTATTCTTATAGACTGTCAAGGTAACGTTCATGAGAGTATTATATTAAGGTTATCATGCTTTTAAATGTTAAAAAGCTTGTAGGTATAAAATACACAACTGCAAGAGAGCAGTAGCTCATTGAGATTGCTACAGATCAAACTTCATTCAATTAAAAAGTAAACTTAAACTGCAAAAAAAAATAAAAAGGAATAATATGTTATCTTTACATATAAAAACATTATTTAAAGCAAGTTATGTTGTAAATTTTACCAAGAGAAGTTTGATATTTTAAGAAATATTAGTTATTCTTGATAGTAAGGTCCTATTGCTGAAGATAACCCCTACATATTGGAGAAGTCGTGCTGGTGTCTAACTTGAGCTTTCACCCCTGCTGACTGGTGTTCATGATACTGTTAGGTACTCTGCTTGCTACCAGAGCAGAAAGGTAAACATCAATCCAGCTACAAGCCATTTGGTCTATAGTGATGACCTGCCTTCACCATATGCCAGTGGAACCATGGTTAAAAAAAAAAAAAAAAAAGAAAGTGGTAGGAATAACCAGCCACTGTTTCATTCGATTTAAGGCTCACTCTGTGAGACAGGATCCATGCCTGACAATGCTTGGGTAGTCAAAATCCTGAGACGAGATAAAGCTAGGGCAAAACCAATTGCTATTTTTCTGCTACAGGAACTTAGTAAAACAAAATGACTCTACAGTATTCCGCTGCACTCTTAGATCAATGTCTTGCTCCGCCAGCGTTAGAGAATTTTCCTCCAACAGAAGATAGGAGCTAATCCAGAAGCCACAGCTGGATGATGTGTTGAAAGTGAAAGAACGTGGAACAGATCAAGTTCTGGTCAGTCCTTATCAGATCCCTTCCCTCAGGGCTTAGGAGGCTATGTAGAAGAGGGAGTGGGAGGAGTGGAGGAGCCTATAACAATGGCGGACACCGAGGAAACACTGTCTTCCAGACACAACAGGACTGAAGCACATAGGAACTCAGAGATAAAGCAGCGTGCTCAGGACCTGCACAGGTTCTAAGCCAGGTGGAGTCCCAGCTCAGAGCCAGGACAGTGGGCTGGAGGTCTTCTGTCCAACAAATGTCAAATACTTGCAAAGGAAAAGTCAGTTTTTGTCGATGAAGTGTCAGGGGGTGCTCCATGCACAGAAGTAGATTGCCAACACAAAAGGAACTCAATATTTTTGGAGAATTTTTTTTCTCATAGTGCTTTGTTTGACTGTTTCTTTGACCTTAACGTTGTTTTTTTTTTTTCCTTATATGTTATGGATTCTGATTTTGTGTTACTGTGCTATGCTGTGTGCATGTGTGTGTGTGTGTGTGTGTGTGTGTGTGAGTATGTGTGTGGGTGTGTATGTGAGTATGTGTGTGGGTGTGTGTGTTTGTGTGTGTTGTTGTGTGTGTGTGTGTGTGGGGTGTGTGTGTGTGTGTGTGTGTGTGTGTGTGTGTGTGTGTGTGTGTGTGTGTGTGTGTGTGTGTGTGTGTGTGTGTGTGTGTGTGTGTGTGTGTGTGTGTGTGTGTGTGTGTGTGTGTGTGTGTGTGTGTGTGAGTGTGTGTGAGTGTGTGTGTGTGTGTGTGTGTGTGTGTGTGTGTGTGTGTGTGTGTGGGTGTGTGGTGTGTGTGCGTGTGTGGGTGTGTTTGTGTGTGTGTTGTGTGTGTGTGTGTGTGTGTGTGTGTGTGTGTGTGTGTGTGTGTGTGTGTGTGTGTGTGTGTGTGTGTGTGTGTGTGTGGTGTGTGTATGTGTGTGTGTGTATATGTGAGTGTGTGTGTGTCTGTGTGTGTGTGTGTATGTCTGTGTCTCTGTGTGTGTGTGTGTGTGTATGTGTGTGTGTGTGTGTCTGTGTGTGTGTGTCTGTGTGTGTGTGTGTGTGTGTGTGTGTGTGTGTGTGTGTGTGTGTGTGTGTGTGTGTGTGTGTGTGTGTGTGTGTGTGTGTGTGTGTGTGTGTGTGTGTGTGTGTGTGTGTGTGTGTGTGTGTGTGTGTGTGTGTGTGTGTGTGTGGGTGTGTTTGTATTTGTGTGTATGTGATTTTGTGTGTGTGAGTGTGTGTGTGAGTGTGTGTGTGAGTGTGTGTGTCTGGTCGTATACGTGTGTTTCTTGTTTTTTTTTTTGTTTTTCCTATTTGCTCTATTTTACTTTGGTTTGTTCGTCTGCTTGTTTTCTAAGAAGGGAGGTGTGGAGTTGGATGGGTGGGAAGCTGCCAAGGATCTGGGAGATGAGGGAGGGGAAACTATGATCAGAATATACCGTGTAAAAAGTATTTTCAATTAAAAATGTTTTGTAAAAAGAAATCTTAGTTTTTCTAAACATAGAGGACTAGATTCTGGGTTTTTGTCTGTGTTTAAATTTTGATCACAAAAAAAAAAACAAAAAAACAAACTTTGGGGATGTAGTCAATATAATTCGTATAAAAAATAGTGACATTCACCTTTTATCGACTTCCTTGTCATGGTTTATAATTCATTGAAATGGTCACTAACGGCACAAACATGTTCTATAAACTGTTATAGACTGACATTCTATAAATCAGTAACCATACATGTGCTACCCGTACTTTCTTTTCCTTCCTCCCTTCCTCCCTTCCTTCGTTCGTTCGTTCCTTCCTTCCTTGTTTCTTATCTTCTTTTCTTCCTCCCTTTATTTTTCCTAAAATATGTGTCATGTACACCAAGATGGCCTTAAATACCCCATCCTCTGCCTCTATCTCCTAGATTTTGATTATAGTTCTGAGTCACTGTGCCTGGCTGCCCCTGGTACCGCAGCTCCTGTCCTTTCTTTATTAGGAAACAAGCAAACAAAAACAATAACAAAAGCAAAAACAGAAAAGCAAACGAACAAACAAAACAACAACAACCAAAAACAAAGAAAAACAAAAAACTCAAGCAAACAAATCCCTAAAACCCAAGCTAACAAAAACAAAATGAAAATAAAACTATATTTCTTGACTTTAAAGATTCTGATATTATCTCCTTAAATTCAACTTGTCTCTACTTAGTGCACAGTCTCATTTGTGGAGTTCTAAGTTTTTGTGGTTTAATTTTGATTTTACATGTCTATACCCACAATTCAGATACATTAGGGACACCACTTAGATATATATGCATTGTACAGTCATCAAAAATATATACATTTGGGGTGTGAACTGCCTGAGATTTTTAGTTCAAAATTTCGTCAACTTTAACTGCAAAACCATGCAAAATACCACATTTCTAAGACCCTAAGGGGAGCCCAGCCAGGGGAAACTGTAGCCGACAGACCCATCTCAGAGAGGGATGGATGTGAACCTTCCTTAGAAACAGTAGTAGTACAGAAGAAGACTAAGCTTTTCTTGTCAGTAAGTTGAAGTTATTAACTCTATCCGAAACAATCTTTATTAACAACAGGTCTTCTTAGATAGTCAGAAACGTGAATCTCTGAGGCAGACTGCCACCTACGATAGATGGTGACTGGTTCATAACTGACATATGAGATGAGTTGCCCTTTTATGAGTTATGGAATTAAATTGATAGACAATTATGACCTTTAATCAGCTCAGATCTTTATTGCTTGAAGCTTATTTCCTTTGAAGCACTGGCTTGCATTAGATAAAAGTGTGCTCAAAGTGAAGTTCTTATTTCAGGTACTTACTTTCCCTCTAAATTGGCTTTTCTCAAACTTATAATATCACATATCTCTTGATTGTCAGTCAAAAAGCAATTTTTTGTTGTCAACAATTATGAGACACAATTGATCCACATGTAGTATCTTTCTATAGACTTTTTGCGAGTCTCGGTTACTGGAACCCAGGGTTTTTCTTCCGAGGTCTATTGATGTTAAGGTTTAAGTTATAAGGAAAAACAACATGATGATACAAGTGCAGGTCTATAGACACACGATTAAACCTAAATTAGATTTAAGGCAATCTGAAACAGGCTGAGGCTACTCAATCATATTGTTAATCCCTAAGATCCATGAGCTATACGAATGGCCAGCCGATTTTGAAAAGGGAGATTTTTTTTTAAAGTTTCTTAAACTTTTTATCTTATTTTTTTTTTTTTTGAGTTCCAAACAATCTGATTTTTTATATGTGCATTACAGCCATGACTGGCTATAAAATAATTTTCTGAGTAAATTTGAAGAACTGGCTATCTATTTTTGTATATTAACAGAAAAAGATAAACTAGGCAAATGTCCAAAAGCTTTAATCCAACAAATCAAACTGCTGGGTGGGAGATGCAACTTTTACTACTAGTTCTTAGAAGACAGAAGAAGGTGACTCTGAATTTGAGGGGAGCCTGGTCTACAAAGCAAATTCCAAGATAGCCAGGGCTATGTAGACAGACGCTGATTCAAAAACAAAACAATAACCCCTATCTGATCCCAAACTAAACTGACAAACCAATTGTGTGTGTGTGTGTGTGTGTGTGTGTGACAGAGAGAGAGAGAGAGAGTGTGTGTATGTGTCTATGTGTCTGTGTGTGTGTGTGTGTGTATGAGACAGAGAGAGAGAGAGAAAGAGAGAGAGAAAGAAAGAGAGTGTGTATATGTGTGTATGTGTCTATGTGTGTGTGAGTGTGTGTATGTGTCTATGTGTGTGTATGTATGTGTGCATATGTATGTATACATGTATATATATTAGCAGTGATATGTGTTACAGAAGTAAAATGTGAATTTACTAGGAAAGAACATGAGCTCAAAGGATAGAGATGTCGTGTTCATGGGCACGCAAGCCAGTTACCTCTGCAAGAGCAGCTGAGTGGATTCAGTGTGCACTTCATGCACATTCGGCCATGATGGAGAGCTGTGGAAAGTCATCCCTTACTAAGTCACAATCAAAATGCTTCCACAGAACCTCCCGCACAGAGCCAGTGCTTTTTGTTCCCAAGCGAACCACAGCACCGATCTCCATTTGTTTTTCTCTGACTCTTAACATCCTCCCAAATTGAAAAACAAAGCAAGGAGTTGGAAAGGGGCACCACTTTTTGTTCAAAAGACAACTCTAGAAAACACTAGAGAAGCCACAGATGGGCCAAAAGCCATAAATAGGAAAACAAAAGAAGAACAAGGCCTGTTGTTCACTGCCAGCAGAAGTCCACTAGGGAGACAAGCTTTGAGTCTGCAGACTCCAAAATAGTCACTTTTCCATTTTGTCAATGGTGGCAAAAGGCCAAGGATCTTGGCCGAAGGAAGAAAGGGCTATGCCAGAAAGAACACAGCGTTTTTACTGCAAGAACTACATTCTCCACTTTTGTCCAATGTTGATGAACTGTCAACAGAAACTCTGGGAGGGTCGTGTCTATATGGTGACATAGGAAGCGCTCTCTATGGTCCAGCACGCTCTTACCAGAGCCCCTTGCCCCGGTTTGGGATCTCATCCAAATGCTCCATGTTGATTAAGAGACAACATGGTGTAATTGGAAATAGACAAAGGCATCTACTTACAGCTTGGCCATAACTGGAGAAAGAGAAATGCTCAACTATATTTTACCAGGCCCATAGCACTTTCACACCATATGGAAGGATGAAAGACAGAAATATACACACCCTAGTGTCTGCTCTGGGCCCAGTTTTCAGGAGATGGGAGATGGCAGTTTTCCTCTAGTGCCAGAGATGGCAACCTCTGGGTGGGCCATTTTCACTCACAGTCTGGTATTTCCTGTAGGGAGTCTTACTTCAATATGGCCGTTTTACAGTTAAGCATGGCAATATTCAATAAAAAAAAATTCAAACAAAGCACGGTCATTCCTTTCACTTATTTGCCAAGGATCAAAAAGATAATTAGAGCTAGTTCAGTTTAAAGATCTTGGTTGGTTTCATTTTATACTTTTGAATTGGGTAAGGCTTTATGTAGCAAAGTCGGTCCTCTGCTGACATGAACAAGAGATGAATTTTACAGACAGTGAATGGATGGATGAGACACAATCAAAGAATGCGAAACAGATCGGACGCCAGGTGTGCACTCACACCTATAATCTAAGCAGTTGGTAGGCTGTGGTGTGAAGATTGCTGTCAGTTTGAGGCCAGTTCGAGCTACATAGAGTGAGTTCTGGCTTAGGTTAGAGTGTGAGACATTGTCTCAAGCAAAACCGCACCAACAAGACAAAATAGAAAAAGAGCAGATTGGTAATTTTAAAATCATCTTTCTCTGTAAGGTTGTTACCACGATGTTATGGCTAAGACACCAGCACCGAGTACTCTAGCGGACTGAACTTGCCCATCCATCCCAACCTGACGACTAAAGGTGAGCATCAAGAAAGCTTTATTCAAGGCAGCTTCATTGGGAAGAATGGACGCTGGAGCTGAGTGACCTTAGGTGTGTTTTCAGGGACCTCTGTAAGCCTGGGATTTCGAAACTTTGCTAAGACACTGACCCAAAGCATATTGGGGCAGGAAAGAATGTATTTGGCAAGAACTCAAATAGAGACCATGAACAAGCTCCTCCTAATTGGGCAGTTCTCAGATAGTTTTTTTTTTTTTAACTTATTACATCCAGGCTCAGCCACGCAAGGATGTAAGTGCCCACGTTGAGCTATGCCTTGGGTTATGGGGTCCTATCGCATCGATGGTAATCAAGAAAATGCCCCGCAAATGTTCATGGGCCAATCTGGTGAGGCCAATTCCTTAACAGAGAATCCCTCTCCCCAGGTACAACAGGGTCTTTGTGAACTTGGTAAAATGCAAGAAGCATATCGCGCAAGTGAAAGGAAGGCCACAGTGAAGGTCTGAGTAGTCGGTGCGCGTGCCTGCGCTTGCGCATGTGAGTAGCTGACAGAACAGCTGGTTTTAAAGTGAGGTTGGTGGTCTAGTCAATCATGATCGCTGTTCTGGTGCTAAACCAGATTCTGAAGAAAGCTCTGTTAAGACTTGAGAGGAGCAATGCCGCCTCGGTAAGGTGCTCGCTTTATGACGGGGGCAGCCTCTGTTTCTATTAGACATTAATTGCTCCCACTTGGATATGTGATCTCATTATGTGGTTATTTGTCCTTCCAGGCTTAATTCCCAGCTATAAAGATGTTTAACAATCAGTCCTGACATTCCTAGAATCCAAGGTAACTTCTTAAGGGAGTTATTTAGGAAAGAAAATATTTTAAAGAGACAAAACAGAACCAGAGAAAGGCCAAAAAGGAATTAGTTAGGTCAGTTACTGGAGCCCCATTGTTCCTTCAGGGTGAGTAAAGAAAGAACTACAGAAAAGCAATGGATTGCGAGTATAGTGGTGTGTACCTTAGGTCCTAACTCTCAGGAGGCCGGGACAAGAGGCTGCAGAATTTGAGGTTAGTCTGGGCAATACGACAAGATCCTACCTAAAAACAGACAAAGAAGTGCCTGAGCTGAAGTAATTCTGATGGGTAGTTTTCATCAGCAGCCTGACTGGGCTTGAAAGCAATCATTTGGGAGATATACCTCTGGGTGCCTGTGAGGGTGTTACCAGAGTTGTTTACTTGAGGTGTGTACCACAGAGTGTGTACAGCATCCTTTCTCGGGCTGGCTTCTTAAAGGAAAATTAAGGCAGAGGAGGAAGTCATTCTGTGTTACTATTCATCTCTACCCTCACTGCGGACACAATGTGATTCATCATGTCAAACACTCCTGCCATCATACTGTGCTCACAGTGACAAATTGAATCATTTCAAACTTCAAAACAGAATGAACTCTTCCAACCTTGAGTTGCTTTTGGTCAGATATTTGGCCACAGTGCTGAGAAAACTGAAAGGTAGAGGGTTAGCCAGACTTTCCTCCTGAAGTTCTCTCAACAGATACTTTGTGGACAGCAATAGAAAACAAAGTAATGAGTTCACAAATACAGCAAAGCAATCTGATTGGCGAATGCCACATCTCTTCAGCCCCACTCTTCCAGGTTGTTTTAGTAAGAAGTAAAAAATGCAAAATCAGACAGTGGGAAGTTCATCTCACAGGGGTTGGTCAGTTTTGAAAATTTGACCCTTTTTTATTTTTCTGATTTGTAAAAATTTATTTATTTATTACTTGCCCATTTTCCTGATTTTAGGAGGGTCAGATAGCAACTTAGCCTTAATTTTGTGGTTCAAACTAGCAAAAGTATTTTGATTTTTATCCTTGATTTTGAGCTCCAGAACATGACCTTACACTGAAACTATGGCTTCCTATAATTTTTCTTAACACAATTTTTGCATAATTTTCTTAGCCCAAAGAAAGATCAGTAACTGAATGATTAAAGCAAAATTGCCTTGGGGCAGACAGAACAGTCTGACAAAGTAGTCATCACATGGTTCTGTAAGTGAGAAAAGGGCCATTCCTGGAAATGCAAAGAACATGTCTCCTAAATCTTTAACCACAAGTAAAAAGGGTTAAAGTCAGGAGACAGACATTCAGGGAGAGTTATTGCATAGATTATGAATCAAAAAGATCACTAAAAAAAACAACTTGATAAAAGGGTATATATAAAGTGCCTTAGTTAGGGGTTCCCATTGCTGTTAACAGACACCATGACCAAGACGACTCTTATAAAGGACAACTCTAATTAAGGATAGCCTATTGGTTCAGAAGTTCAGTCCATTATCATCAAGGCAGGAATGTGGCAGCATCCAGGCAGGCATGGCACAAGAGATGCTGAGAGTTCTACATCTTCATCTGAAGGCAAACAGGAGAAGGCTGGCTTCCAGGCAGGTAGGAGGAAGGTCTCGAAGCCTATTCCCACAGTGACACACTTCCTCCAACAAGGCCACACCTACTCCAACAAGGCCACACCCACTCCAGCAAGGCCATACCTATTCCAACAAGGCCACACCTCCTAATAGTGCCACTCCATGGGCTAAGCATATTCAAACTACCACGTAGGGTTTGAAAATTACTTACTATTATTATCATTGTTGTTGTTATTGAAAGATTAATATAATTCAGAGTCTGGAACAGAAGACATGGTCCAAATCCCACACCTACAGTGTTGGCATCTGTAGGTCGGATATTGATGCCATTTATGAATTCTTGTTGTTATTTGTAAGTCCATATGCTTGTCTGGCAGTTATTTGGCTCATCTTAAAAACATTTGGTGGTAATTTCTATCACAAATATTTTGGGCAGTAAACCCGAGGTTTGTAGTAATATAAAGCTATGCAGCTGTATTTGCCTTTCATTGTCTTTCAATCCAAAGCTTCAGAAAAATTAAACAAAAAATAACCTAACACGATATACGTCTGCATATTAAATAAAATACTTATTAATGGCCACTTTTATATATCGTGCGTAACTGCTAACAGGTTCAGTAGAGTCTTTTTTTCCTTCGTTTCCCAAAATTTGTCTCTTCTCTTCTGTGCCCTGCCTCCTTTCTTATGAGAAAGGGAAAGAGCATGTTCTAGCTATCAGCTGCTTTCGAACGAGGATCAGACCTTGGTCGTGCGATCTTTGGCCTCACGTCTTAGTTTCCTGTTAATCATAAGCTATGTGGTAGGACCAGAGCACCGGGCCATTCCAGAGAGGACATGCGAACTTCTGAGAGCATAGCAGAAGAACAAAAGGCCTCCTTATAATCATGTTAAACGGACAGAACCATGAGCCTAAGTCACAGTTCTATTGCTGTGAAGAGACACCATTATTGAGACATTTCCTTCTTTCTTATTTATTTATTTATTTATTTATTTATTTATGTATTTATTTAAAAGAATTTACTTGGAGCTTGCTTACAGTTTCAGAGTTTAGTCTGTTATTGTCATGGCAGGCTGCATGGTGGTGTGCAGGCACAAGTATCTGAGAGCTCTCCATCTGGATCAGCAGGCAGCAATAAAAGAGAGACTCTGGGCTTGGTTTGGGCTTTGAGACATCAAAAGCCCAGTGGTACACTTCCTCCAAAAGGCCACATCATCCCACCATTCTAAGTAGTGCCACTCCCTGATGTCTACGTAGGAACAAAGTAAATAAGATAGTGGTTTTTATATGACATATATATTATTCTGTTCTCATTTGGAGTTACAAATAGTAGAGAAATGAATTTAAAAACTCAGTTTGGGGGAAATGTTTTCAATAGATAGACCACTAAAAGTAGCATGCAAGGGAACCGAAAATCACATAAAAGCAAAGTTCAATCTTACTTTAGTATTTTCTGCTAGCTTTGTGCCCAAGCCTTCTGAACATCATCTCCCCCACAACCCCAACCCCTTGACTCAGAAATTCGGATTTTTGGTGTCCTCTAGTGCCCATTCTTGGCATAACAAGCAAAAATATTTACAGTTTTCCATTTGTTTATAGCAAATAACCATTTTCCAAATCGATAACAAGGAAGTAGAAATCACACTGGCAGTGAAAATTCCGTAGAATAACCCCACCAAAGAAAGCAGATTCTATTAAAACAGCGACATAGGAACCAGCCTGTGTTAGCCAAGGAGAGCTTGCTAGCCCCACACTGACAGTGGACTGGCTCTGGAGGGGACACCACACAGCAGAGTTTTTTTTAGAAAAACCGTACCATTGACTTTTTGTAGTTTTAATTTGTGTGTGTGTGTGTGTCTGTGTGTGTGTGTGTGTGTCTGTGTCTGTCTGTCTGTCTGTGTAGAAGTAGGGACTAGAGATTAAATGTTGGTGTCCCCTCAATCACTTCTCAATTTATTTTTTTTAATGATTTGCCCTTATTTATTTCCTCTCATATATTACATTTTGTCCCTTTCCTCCCCCCAAGCCTCTTCCTTCTACGACCCTTTTTTCCCCAGATACAGCCTACCTTCCCCTCACCTCAGGAAAGAGCAGGCCTTCCAGGGACATCAACCAAATACAGTATAACAAGCTACAGTAAGATTCTCCACATACTATCACATCGAGGCTTGGACAAGACAAGGCAACCAGCTCACTAGGAGGGAAAGGGTTCAAAAGGTAAGCACAAGATTCAGAGAGATCCCTTGCTCCCACTGTTAGGAATCTCACAAGAACACCAGGCTACATGACCATAACATAAATGTAGAGGGCCTAGGTCAGACCCACACAGGGTCTCTGTTCTCTGTGATTCCCCATGAGTCCTGGTCACTTGACTCCAGGGGACTGGTCCCTGTAGTGTTCTTCATCCCTCTGTCTCCTCCAATCCTTCCTCTGCCTTCTCCACAGGACTTCCCGAGATCCACCTAATGTTTGGCAGTGGCACTCTGCACCTGCTCCCATCGGTTCCCGGATGAAGTCGCTCTGCTCTCTTTGATGATGATTATTTCAGGCTCTGGTCCCAGCATATCGTGCAGGCACAGCAAACTGTAGGTCTGAGGTTGTGTGGTAGGTTCCAATCTCCCCCTTTGAGGCCTTGCCTGGTTACAGAGGATGGCCAGTTCAGTCTGCGTCCCTCGTTACTAGGAGTCTCCGCTAATATTGCTAGTGTCACCCTTGTAGATTATGTGGAATTTCCATTATATTATGATTCATTCCTGAAACGTCCACCAATTCCAGTTGTCTCTCCCAGGACTCTCCCTCCTCCCTCTCCACCTGATCGCTCCCATTCCCAGCCACTCCCAGTCCACCATCAAAATATATTCTATTTCTTCTTCCCAGAAAGATCCTTGTGTCCCCCCACTCCCATTGTAACTTAGCCTCTCCGGGCCTGCGGACTGTAGCACAATTATACTTTACAGCTCACATCCACTTAAAACTCAGGACACGCCATGTTTGTCTTTCTGGGTCTGGGTTACCTCACTCAGGATGATTTTTTTTTTTTTTTTTTCTAGTTCCATCCATTTGGCAGCAACAAATTATAGTCAGTTTTGATCTTAGTTGCTATTGTTGTTGTTAACATCATTATTATTTGAGACAGAAACTCATTAAGTAGCTTTACCTGGCCTGGAACTCTCTATGCAAATCAGGTGGACCTCCAATTCATAAAGATTTGCCTGGGGCTGCCTCCCAAGTGCTGAGATTAAAGTCCTTGGTGACTATGTTTGAGGTAGCATGTTTCTCTGGAAACTGGAGCTTGCCTATTTGACTATTGTTACCACCAGGGGCCCTCCTGTCTCTGTCTCCCCAGCAGTAGGATAATAGGAGACCAGGTATTTTTATGTGGGTTTTGGGGGATCATACTCTGCTCCTCATGATTGTGTGTAAAACACTATCGTTGAGCCATCTCCTCTGCTCAACTTCTATCTCTCATCAAAGGTGAGGAATTGGGAAAACGTCTTAAAATACAGGGACGTGTCCGTGAAAGCCATTTTTGATGGGTGAGACTCCTCCCGATCACTTGAGTACAATAAAGAGAGAGGCCCAAAATGTCCTGGCCAATAGCTTTAAAATGTTAGCTTGATTTATATAGCATTGCCCACTTCAAACCCTTTCTCTTTAAATCTTGCTTCCCTGCACTACTCCCTCCTTGTCTTTTGACAGTTTTTCTTACGATTGCTCTTTTGAAATGCCACTTTATAAATGTCTTCTCTCGCTTTCCCGATGGCTTTACCTTTTCTTCCCACCGTGAGTGGTTGGAGATAAAGCTCAGGGGTCGCTATCGCTGAGCTAGATCCTCAGCACCGGGATTCTTTATTGTCTATACAGCATCAACCTGCTCCGGTTACAGTTGGTCGGGGAGACTAAGGGTATTGCCGGTGATGATGGCTCTGACAGCCATGAGCCCTCTTGGACTGTGACCCAGCTTTTACTACTGCCTCTGTGAACTCAGCTCACAGACGACGAATGCATATGTAAACATCCTCATTTTACCAGAAGCTACCTTGATTTCCTAACTCGCTACTGCGAGGTGCTGATGGGATCATCAGCATCCCGCATAAACAGGTAAAACAGTGCCAGGTGTGGACGGACCAGTCACATCTGATCATCACAGCGGTAGCTATGGCTACATCCCTTGTCTCTCAGTGATTTCAGGGCTCGTGATTTATGTTTCAGAAAATTCCCCGCAGTTAGAGGTCACAGTGTGAAACAAAAGCATGCTGTATTAACATTTTGCTTCTGTATTTTGTTTTGTTTTGTTTTTTTTTTTTATCAGTTTTGAGGCAAAACAGCCAGTAGTTGACTTTTTTTTTAACTTCCAAAGTGTTATATCGCCATCTCGTGGCAAAATTGCTGTAAGGCAACTGTAACAGAAGTGTCAAGGTGAAGTAGAAAATGAATTCGTCTTTATTCAAGAAGAGGTGAAAAAAAAATGCTTTATCAAAAACAAGAGAATTGGGACGTCTACTAAAATTATAGTCAGCCTTCCTATTAGACTTTGCATGAGCATTTTAGGTGATGTCAGCTCCCCGACCCCAGGAGGGGTTATCACGATCAAAAAGATAATAGTTTCATCTATCTGTTGGACAAAAGGGAAAATCCACTTTTAAGTTTTCAGGGTGGGGTGGAGGAGGACGCCATGTCTCTTATACAAACTTGTGTTTGGTAAATATTTCTCAGTGTGTTATCCTCAGTGCTTTAGCAACTACTGACACGGACACTGTGAACTGTAATGACCTGGACCTTCTTCTAGAATTCATAGGTTCCTTTATCGGAAACAGACGCCATTAGCTTCTGGGGCAGAGAAAACATTCTGCAAATTTGAAAGATAGTTTTGTTTTTATTTTACCTTGCCATTCAGAAGTGGTAGCAAGTTTACACCTGGGATTTTCAAAGTGTGTTTTGCATTGCTCAGTACATTTCCCTATTAATTTTTTTCCTTCAAAGCAGTGCTTCTCTGTGTAGCACTGGCTGTCTTGGAACTCACTCTGTAGACCAGGCTGGACTTGATCTCAGAGACCTCCTGTCTCTGCTCTTACGTGCCGGGATTAAAGACTATGCCACCACACCTGGCTCTCCTCATCCGTTTTTTTGTCACGTCCTTAGATTCAGAATTTGATAAAGGAATCGTTACTTGTATGTTTAGTTTAGATATTTCTTAATTGGATCTCTCCCAAATAAGCATTTCAAACTGGAAACTTTAAAGGTTGTTTACTGTGCAGTAAGCGGAGCAGAATTAAAATGCTTTCTGCATATCATAAAGCATTTGTAAAGACCAACAAAGGAAGTATCATGTGGTTTGCCCTGGAGTTATCTGTATTTTGATGCTAATTCCACTGCCCCAAGGACAGCTGCCTAGTCACTTACTCAGGACTCAGGTGACTTTACAAGAACCTTCTCCCCATTTAATTTGTAAAATACAGGTGAAGGCAGATACAGGATAGAAGGAGGCCTGTCATTGGATAAGAGGGAAGGATGAGCGGGAGAAAAGTTTGAAGGAAGAGGAGGAGATGGGAGCAGAGGAGAGGAGGAGAGAGAGAGAAGCTGTGGCGGGACAACATGGAAGCTGATGTTAAGATTCCATGCTGTACCTTTACAGGTTGTTATGAATGTTCTTAAGGGATGTGTACAGGGCTTTGTATATTTAGGTGGGCAATTATATCTTATCAATTGGATCAAAGGTTATTGTGTTATGTGTTCTTTCTTGTGGAGAATTGAGTTGGGAGAGTGTGGGGTGGCTAGTCTGGGCCACCATGGAGTTGGAATGTGTGCTTCTGGCATGGAAACCTGCCTTGAGAACTATATAGGTAGAGAGATTGCTGTCAGGCTCAGAGAGAGGCCTTTGGCAGTGTGATATGGGATGGGTAAGAGGCTTTGCTGAGTGAGACTTAAGATATCTAGCGGATACCTTGGGGCACCGCAGTGCTGGATCTAGAGGAAGTAAAAGACAGCCTTAATTTAATTTTACAACAACACTGCCCTGTAATATGTACACTGTATCTATGATATATATGAATATGTGTTTCAGAATAATATGAAAATGCTGAGAGCATGACAATCATTCTTTCTCTTTCCTCTACCCCTTCCCCTTCAATGTTTCTAGGTATCTGCTAAAAATAAATTGTTTTCTTACCCAAAGTTAAAGAGCCACTTTAAAACCAGTATTTGGCTATGGAGTATATCAGGATATTCTTGGGAGTAGCATTTACTAAATTAACTGGAAAGTTCCATAAACTGTTCATGTAAAAGACCGGGATAAATGTCAGATCTGTCGCAGCTACTCAACTCTTATTATGCAAAGAAGCTGTCACAGACAATATAGAAATAAATGAACAGGGTTATTGCACAGTAAAAGCTTTATTTACAAAACCAAATGACCTGCTAGATATGAACCAGGAGCTACAAGATGCTGGACAACAGAAATCATTAGGAAACTGCGTCTGTATCTGATTCAAGCTCCCCAAGGAGTTTCTCTACTTTGCAAAGCTCCCAGATTACAACCTAAGAACTGCTTTCTGAGTCACTCTTTCCTGCAGTTCCTTTCATTTTTATGGACATCTCTTCCATGTGATCATGGTTTCCTAGTTTACCAGTTAAAAATAAGGATATTCTTTTATTACTGTGGGGTGAATGGGTTCAAACGATCCTTCCTAGAGACCAAGAAGACACAGAGTTGCTTTTTTTTTCTTGATTAAGTACAATCCTAGTAGTCTTAGTTATTATAGTATATAACACTTTAATCAAGCAAACTGAATAACCAGGACTCTAAAAGTAACTTATTCAGCAGATGTAATTGTCATCGTCTTGAAGGTTTGCCTTTTCTAGATCTTTCTGAACTCAGTCTGGTTCAACTCAGCTGTTCCAGCCCAAATTCCACTCCAAATGGACTGATTCAAACTGGATTCTCTTAGCTTCTGAATGACTTTGTTTGGCTTCAAACTAACTCTGGCAATCTGTTCTAGTCTTCTGTCTGGCTTCTTCTTACTGTCTGACTTGTTCTGTCTTCATCTGGAACCTGTCTCTGTAAAACTGGCCTTCCTCCCCAACCGTCTTAAATCCTTTCCTTCTTCTCTGTTCTTGTGAGGGTTGTGCTGTTCTCATAAAAATTGGACATATCCTATATTTGATTCATTCTGTCAATCTTTCTCTGATTCATCACTTTGTCTGCCCCTCAGTTGGATGTCATTTACAAACATGACTACTTCCTTCTATAAACTAACCTTATTTTCATTGTTTGGCATTAAAGGTGGGTACTAAGGGTATGTCTGTCTTCTAGCCAAATCAGATAGACCTGGAAGGTCTATGGATGTGATTCCTTGCCAAAGACAATGTGTATTATTTTTAAACATAATAAATGAGCTTTCCCCCCCTAGTGATCTGACCATGTTGGAGATTGTTTTTATATGGTAGTAAAAGCAAACTAGCTACTTTGAATTTCAAAAATAAAGTATATGTGTACATGCATCTATAAATCTATGTTTATTTCCTATAAGAGAAGTAGTTCTGTGTTCATTTTGTACCTACTGCTCTCTTTCTGGTATAAAATGGCATCTGTTGTTAGATCATTGTGTTTTAAGATGTAGTGAGGGGAGCGCTACATTTTCATTTAATCTGGCTTTAATCTGTAAAATGTTACTTAAACGTATCTGATAGCAACACTTGAAGTACAGTGTAGCTTCTGTGTCTCCCTATACAATTGCGTGGTCTATAACATCCTGCTGCACCTGGACCCCATATAACGATATTTAAATTAACCATACTAAAGATCCTAAAGATACTGAAATTTTAAACTCTTTTACTTTCTATTCTGAAAATTGTTAACACCTAAGATTTGAACTATATTGATCTTTCTTGTTATATGTCGTGTTGGAAATTCCTAAAATTGTTAGCACCATCATGAAATTTACCAGAGTATTTGATGTTGTATTTGAAGAATTAGACGTAAAATAATTTGTAGACAATTAATAAATAAAGTAAAAAATTTGAAAAAGTCTAAGAGTTATCTCTACAAATGAGCAAATGATTGTGACGTTCTGTCAACATTGTCCAATAAACAAAAATAAATAAAATGATTAATAAGTGGGCAAGTTCCTAAGCAGCCAAGTAAATTTTAGCAACTTGAGAATCTCGAATCCTCCAAATGCAGAAAGAAAGCTACCAAGTGGATGGCTTGCTGGGGCATATCTTGTGTGGTGGATTCAGAGAGCCATGCAAATACAACAGGAACGGCATACTTCTAATATATCTAAAGGATATAATTGTTCTAGAATCCATGTAAATTTCATGAACATTTAACATGATTTCAGCTTTATTGCTTAGAATTAATGTTCAAAAATGCAGTGAGCCGTATTGGATTTGGGCCTAGCCGCTTTGTGAATGCATAGCTCAAGGTGGCTACTTGACTCTGGGCTGCATGGCCACAGAGGTTTAACCTTGAATTGACTGCCATACAGACTTGAGATTGTTGAACTAAGAGCCTCTCCCAGGAAACCCTGGGAGCAATGACAGGATGTTTCAGCCTGAGCAAAACCGGATGTAAAAATTTGAGCAGATTCCTGAGAAGGGTTCTGTTTTCAAAGAACTTGTCCCCGGAAGACTGTTGCCTCTTTGTTATAGGAGGACATCTTAAAATGTAGTGATTCACCTTATATCCTTGGGCATTCCCAAACTCCCCCCCCTAAGCTTCAGTTGGCTTCTATTCCTACCTCAGAGTTTTAAATGCTGTACAAATCTCAATAAACGAGACCTTGACAATAGATCTTGCTTGGTAATTGTTCTTCACCCCATTTTGGCCTATGAACAGGTAAAAGCCCTCTTGGGACCCTTTAACTGGCTTAGAATGGGGATGTTCAAAAATTAAATGATTATCTGATATGTTACTTTGTGCAACATGTTGCTATTTGTTGTCAAAGCTGAATTGAACCATCTCTCTTATTAAATTTCAACAATTCAAATGCAATTTTATCACTTATTGACTTATTTGTCTAATAGCATTAACCAGCTGAAATTAATTTTAGAAATCTATTTCCCATAAAATAATAAATAATAAATTGATAACAAGCTTCATAGCACATTTTTGCTAGCTTTTAATGAAACTTTCCTGAACACACTCTGACATTTCCTATTTAATTCTCACCCCACAGGTATTCAATTACCACTCTATTAACACATACATCAGTAATGGTGCCTTTAATCTATCTCACCATGCTATCAATTAGAAGGAGAACATCATTGAACATGGGGCGGGGATTTGCTAATACATAATTTTTTGAACCTTGAGATCCCTGGTAGTCCTTTGAATAATGTAATTTATAACATTTTTTCATTTAAAATGCATCCTCTGAAAATAAAACTCTGAAAGATTAAGTATAATATTGACACTAAAATCATTGGTCAGGGTGTTGGTTTATACTATGATATAAGGCTTTAAAAAGTTGCTGTGTGTATGTACTTATTCATTTACTTATTTACGATCTCTAACATCCTGCTGCACTGGGACTCCTGATGACTAGATTTAAATTACTAATACTCAGAGACCCTAAAGTTAATGACTTCTTAAACACTTAGCTATATTTCTATTCTGAAAATTCAGTTAATACCTGTCACTTGAACTTTATTGATCTTTGAGACAAATCTCACTAGGCTTCTTAGGCTGGTCTCAAACTCATAATCTTCCTGATTCAGTGTCTGGAGTGCTGGGATTACAAACAAGTAGCAGTGTGGTGGCTTGAATATGCTTGGCCCAGGGAGTGGCACTATTAGGAGGAGTGGCCTTGTTGGAGTAGGTACGGCTTTGTTGGAGGAAGTCTGTCATGCCTTGAGACCTCCCTCCTAGCTTCCTGGAAGTCACTCTTCTCCTAATGGCCTTCAGATGAAGACGTAGAACTCTCAGCTCGTCCTGTACCATGTCTGCCTGGACTGAACTTCTGTACCTGTAAGTCAGTCCCAATTAAATGTTCTCCTTTTCAGAGTTGCCTTAATCATGGTGTCTGTTTAGAGTAGTAAAACCCTAAGACATACCATATCTGGGCAAAAATAAATTTTTTCTTATTCTCAAAGATTATTACAAACTTTTTACATCAAGACACTTAAGCATATTGCTCAATTTGTACATTGGAAATATAGTCCTGGGCAGTCTTATAGGATATTGATAAAAAGAAACAAATATGGATCACATAGAGTATAGAACTACAGTTATATGATTAGAGGTGAGGAAGGTTACATCTGAGAGTGTCAAGCATCACTTGGCCAGTAAGCCATTTTCTTAATATTCTCTAGGTCCTTGCTCCTTCAGTCATCTCTGTAACCTGTTAAGTACCATTTAAATATCAACTAGAAAATGCTTCCCACATCTTCTTTCTCTGAATGTCTAATTGACATTAATGAGAAATATCTGAAAAGCAATTATGACAAGAGGCCGGAAGCATTTCTTTCTTCTCTTACAATTAATGTCATGCTTATTTTGTAAGAATGTTTATTAAGGTTTTGTAAAAAAGGTTGAACTCATAATGACCACTTGAAGACAATACTTTTCTCTCAATGAATGACTTTCATTTTACTGCCCATATTTCAGTGTATTCTTTAGTCTACAACGTTCACATCTCCTTGTGGCGCAAAGTGGACTGTGCCGCCAGACAGAAGAACTGGTAAGGTTGAGCAGGCTCAGAGGCTAGAGAATCTCAGAACAGTAGAAATGGAGCCAGCTTTCTGCCAAACTACTTGATCTGACACCCCACTGAAAGGACCATGACAATTGTTCATATAGCATAAAAATTACCATGGTAATGAGGAATCTAGATAGGCTCCATGTGTTCAGCCAATGAACTTCCCTTCCTGTGCACTCCTTCCTGAAAATGGTGTTTAATCCCTCATTCATCCTGAGTAAGGTGTATGCATTCACCTTCAAATAAAATAGTTTGGACACACAAGGACCCTCTCCCTCATCAAGAATCACAATGGGTGGTGGTGGGGGGTTCATAGTACAGAGCCATGCCTAAATCTCCAGAAGAAGGCCTCCTCCCTCCCACCATCATCTTATACTCAACCGGAACCAAAACAGGTTGGTTCCTTCATTGGCTCTGCCTTCCCCTTCCTGCCTGGAGTGTGAATGCCCTGGGAGAAGTGTGAACCTGAAAGCCAATTCACAGTGACACATGGGAGACTGAGAACCACAGCATCAGTCCCAGACCCTGCTGTTTCATGATGGAGAAAACATAGACTGAGACCCTTATTATGGACTGTGCTCTGCCTACCCTGAGTGGCCTACTGGTGACCCTTGGGCATCACAGTAGAAAGGCAGACACATAGCCTGGCACCTCATTTTCAGGATTTGAATTGTATCCTTGTGTGTTGCAGACAAACTATCTTCAAGTTTGCTTTAGAATTGTGCAAGCAAAGAATAGATCAAATTTTCAAGTGTGCAGTTATCCGTTCTGCAATAATTGACCAATAACTCCGAAGATGATTTATTCTATTTTGGTCAGATAGTAACACTAAAGAAAGGTCCTAAAGGTTATGATCTCCATCACTTAATTTCCTTATTTTCTTTTGTTATCCTTCTGACACTTAAAGTTAAAACGTCTCAAGTCTAACACTGAATTTGAGAGTTACCTTTTCTATCAAATGGTAATACATCAAAACCACAATTTTCAAAAAGTTTTAACACATTCAACATACATTATTAACATATTCAAAGTGCAGTAAGACTAAAATTCCTTTATTTAAAAAAATAGCCACATCAGTTTATTATATATATACACACACATATGTATATATTTGTGTTTACATATTGATGAAGATTGTAATTTGCATAACAGTGACCTAGTGCAACACACATAGGCTGTTCATGTGGAAAACACTGCAAGAAGATATAACAAAATACATTGCTAGAAGAAGTCTTTCTACAGAGGTGGAGAAATAAAAGGACAAATCTAGTTGTCTAAAAGTCAATTTGCTCTGTATATTTTATTTACGGTTTTATGTACTGATCAATAAGAGTTATTTTTGACCAAAGCTACATAACATATGAAATAAAAATCCTATAACACAGCATAAAGATATTGAGAGAGGCAGGCCTGCTAACTCCAGTTAGTGTTTTATGGTGCAACACTCTTTACAATTCATAATTATGTTTGGGGAATCACAAACGTAGGCGCCTGATTTGAATGACCTACCTAGACTCATAGCAAAGCCTTCCCATTACAAGATCACTTTCTCTGAAATTGCCAAAGAATGCACAAAAATCAATGTTTATTCCACCTTCCTGTCACATTCTTGTCTCCTGTGCCAGTGTTACATGAAACAAAAGTAAAGAAATGAAAAGAAAATCCATGACATAATCAAAAATGGGGGAGGGAACATTCATCTAGCAGTCATCAAAGAAAAGCTGTAGAAAGAAACGTGGGGGGGGGGGGGGCGGGGTTGGGATTTAAATGGCCCTGGGTTCGGGTGTCCGAAAAAAAGAACAAAAAAAAAAAAAAAGAAACAGGGGTGACTAGAAAACTGTTCCTACTTCCTCTGGTAGTGACGTGTATGGGAAAGCTTTGTCTTGCTTTAGGTGAAGTGTATGTAAAGCCTTTGTGTCTGGCTTTCAGTGACTTGTTTCAGCAAAGCCTTTGCTATGTTTGGGCCAATCAGTAGAGGCTAAGAAATTGTTACGAGACTGTTTAAACCTTGAAGAAATGTCTCTCTAAAGCTCCGCACTTGGTGTTACACGACAGCTTGCAGCTGCACTAATCTTGGTCCTAAGACACTCTTGGCAAAGCCGCAGCTCTTACATTTGATTATGGCTGGCCATAGCCAAAGGGGACTGAGACTTGTGTGGGTTGTCTGCTCTCACAGACAGCAAAAGCAAGATAACTTCGTTAGCTGGAACCTTTCCAAGCCCCAATTAACCTTGTATGACATTTAATAAAGCAATCGGGTGTCAGTCTTTCCTGAGAAGGCTGTACCTCTCTGCTCCTTTGGAAAATGAAGGCTTAGCGCCTTGAGGAGCTCCTCTCTCTACTGAGACACCTATGACTGATATCAATCAACACACTGTAAAATCAAGCAGAACATGCTTCCACAGGCGGTGGAACATGGGATCTCTTTCCTGTCAAAGGCAACAGAAATGCAAGTTTTCATGCAAATACTAGAGGACGGATATTGTTCTTGCAGTGATCTTTCTAACCAGCTGTTACAGAACAGATCAGGAACACATCTGCAGATTCTGGCGGTGTTATTCTGTCATTATGTGACTTGGATACTGGACACTCCAGTAAAAAAATAAAAAAGGAAATGAATCCAAAAGTACAACAAAAGCAAGTGAGACTGCTCTTATGACTTAGCAACGTTTAGAGGGAATCAAATTTAACTGCACTCCAGTCTGCTTTGATGAGCATTCGGTTTTGCTCCCAGATCTTGATTGTTTGATGCAGTCTTCTGTAAAAGTATTCAAAAGGTGACTTATTAAATAGCAATCCTGCATTAGTGATAGAAATACTCTTAATAACCTTGCTTGGAATGTGACCAGTTGTTATCTTTGAGGAAGTACTAACACACACACACACACACACACACACACACTTACATGCACACAAGTATACACACATGCATCTGAATATATTTACAAATTATTGCTTTAAGCAAATTACAATTTTAGATTGCTGACAAAGTCCTACATGTGGGAGTAGGATCATGCAGCATAATTACATGTTTAAAACCTTTATCTTGGAATGTGGGGAACCACAATTTATGTCATACTAAGATAGTGGTTACTAGTGGTTAGTTATATCCTCCCAATGGAAACTGTTGCTTAGACTTCTCTTCAAAGACCTAAAAATGTAATACTTGAAAAGGGATGTAAATATGTATATGAATTGGGCATAGAGAATTTGCCAGAGAACATATGGGGACAAGGACAGGGGAAAGAAGGGTGATTTTAGAAATGGCAAGGTCAGTGCTGTAGCTATATAAAAAAGAGTATAATGCAAACAGTCCATAAAGGGTCTTTATGGAGTTTGCATAGGGCACCACTCACCTATCCTAAGAATAATGGAAAACCATTAAACTCTAACTAAGGAGGTTTAGTTCATTCAAGTCGCTATAAGGGCTGGCTCACCCAAGCCTTTGACATCAAGGCCAGCTCCATTGTATTGCCCAGGCGAGGTGCAGGACCCATTCTCCTGAGTGCTGCAGCTGCTGAGGAACAGGGACAGCTCGCCCACTCTCATGACCCAAGGGCCAGCTTTCCTGTCTGCCTCAGGTGGTGAGGGATGAGGCAGGCAGGGCATCAACCCTGCACCCATGTAACCTCTTGGAAGACACCTGATTGTGATGCGGCCAGCTCAACCTTTTTTTTTTTTTTTACTGTAATAACTATTGCTATAAGTGAAAGCCTTTATTTCACTAATACATATCTATATATTTCCTTTTTTTTTTTTTTATTTATTTTTTTTTTTTTTGAGTATTTTTTTTTTTTTCTTTTTTTCTTTTTCTCTTTTTTTTTTTTTTCGGATCTGGGGACCGGAGTATTTTCTTATTTACATTTCGAAAGTGTTATTCCTTTCCGATTTACGGGCCAACATCCCCTAATCCCCTCCCTCCCCTTCATGAGTGTTCCCTCCCATCCTCCCCCATTGCCGCCCCCCAACAATCACGCTCAGTCTTCAGGACCCAGGGCTTTCACACTGATGATCTTACTAGGATATTCAATGCTACCTATGAGGTCAGAATCTAGGGTCAGTCCATGTATAGTCTTTAGGTAGTGGCTTAGTCCCTGGAAGCTCTGGTTGCTTGGCATTGTTGTTCATATGGGGTCTCGAGCCCCTTCAAGCTCTTCCAGTTCTTTCTCTGATTCCTTCAACGGGGGTCCTGTTCTCAGTTCAGTGGTTTGCTGTTCACATTCGCCTCTGTATTTGTTGTATTCTTGCTGTGTCTCTCAGGAGCGATCTACATCCGGCTCCTGTCAGCCTGCACTTCTTTGCTTCATCCATCTTGTCTAATTGGGTGGCTGTATATGTATGGGCCACATGTGGGGCAGGCTCTGAATGGGTGTCCCTTCAGTCTCTGTTTTAATCTTTGCCTCTCTATTCCCTGCCAAGGATATTCTTTTTCCCCTTTTAAAGAAGGAGTGAAGCATTCACATTTTGATCATCCGTCTTGAGTTTCATGTGTTCTAGGCACCTAGGGTAATTCAAGCATTTGGGCTAATAGCCACTTATCAATGAGTGCATACCATGTGTGTTTCTCTGTGATTGGGTTACCTCACTCAGGATGATATTTTCCAGTTCCAACCACTTGCCTACGAATTTCATAAAGTCATTGTTTTTGATAGCTGAGTAATATTCCATTGTGCAGATGTACCACATTTTCTGTATCCATTCCTCTGTTGAAGGGCATCTGGGTTCTTTCCAGCTTCTGGCTATTATAAATAAGGCTGCGATGAACATAGTGGAGCACGAGTCTTTTTTATATGTTGGGGCATCTTTTGGGTATATGCCCAAAGAGAGGTATAGCTGGATCCTCAGGCAGTTCAATGTCCAATTTTCTGAGGAACCTCCAGACTGATTTCAGAATGGTTGTACTATGTTCACTCAACCAGGGACAGTTTTCTTATTCTGGCCACATGAGTTACAGGGTCTGCTTTCCCAAGGGCTGCCCTTGGGGAGAGGTTCATTCACTCTTCTGACCCTGGGCTCAGCATTCCTGACTGCCTCAGGTAATGACCGGTAAGGAGGTAGAGGGCACACATTTCAACGCTCTAAACCCTGCTAGCCCATCTGACAGCATAGGAGTAGCAGAGCCAGATCTCCCTTGCTCATGTTCTCTGAGCCAGCTCACCACAATGGATGACTTTTAATCAATATTTCTCACAGTTCTGAAGACTAAGGTATCCAAGGATAGGTTGCCAGTAGTAAATTTGTGTATGTGCCAAGAGCCTGCTTTCTGTTCATAAATATCCTGTTCATCTGTTCATCATGGGCTGATCCCTTCTGTGAGGCTTTGCCCTGTGAATTAATTATCTTCCAAATGCCCAACCACCTAACACCATCTCCTAGCAAGCTAAAATTAAAAGCTTTGAAAGTTGGGTTGATGTAACCATTCAAGCAATGGACAGTAGAAATGATAATATTTTCTCTTCTAGTTTAAGTTTTTTCCGGGCAGTTACTGCCTACCAGCATAACATCCATTGACTCTTCCCCTACAGGTCATACATCAAGTATGAGTGTGTGATCTCTGGGGCAGCAGATGCAGAGAACGGATGCAACTTCACTGATGAACTGTGTGGCCATGTGTAGCAAAGTCGTGAGGCCAACTTGATCCCCTCTCTTAGTAATTTGAGTGATTACAAGAATATTATTACAGTTGTAAGAAGCTACAATAATAGGCAATAATTTATCCAGAGGGGTCATGAATTAGTTAGAAACATTCACAAAATTTAAAAGATTTTAACTTACAAATAAAAGTAGATGCTTTCACAAATTTTGAGCCATGTATAGTGGACTCTTAATTTCTGTACAGTTGAAATAGACTGTTTACATTTAATTAATTAATTAATTAATTTTACGTATGTGGATGTTTTGCCTGTATGTATGTATTTGCACCATATGTGTACCTGGTGCTTACAGAGGTCAGAAAACAGTGTCTTATCCCCTAGAACTGGAGTTATGGATGGTTGTGAGCCACTACGTGAGTACTGGGAATAAAACCTTGGCTCTCTACAAGAGCAACAAATGCTAGGCCATCTGAGCCATCTTTCCAGCTCCATGATTTTCTTGCCTTTGGTTAATAAGATTTAGACTCTTCTATATTTGGTTCTTTGCCTTTCTTCCTAACACCCATTATACTAACATGTGACAAAATTGTATGTGTGTATGTGTTATGTGTGCATTTTCATGTATTTCTCATTATTATTTTTAATAGGTTTCTCCCATTTAAACACTACAATAGGTGTTTAACATTACCATGCAGATTGGGGATGCTATAAGGGAAGAATAAAACAGATAGAATGCACCCATTTGCCATTTTCTCTTCTTTGACTGGTTTCTTTTCTGTTGCTGTAAAATTATAAAGGCTGCCACTCATCCTGGTTCATGGAGGTTCCCACTCCTGAGGATCCTCGCACTCTAGCTGTTTCTCTGTTACTGCTTTCACACACCATCCCCTTGCAGTTGTTACCATGCCTGAGACTCACATAGCTTTCCATGGGCCATGCTAGCATTGTCCCACACCATGCTAGCCCCAAGCATTTTATAGACTAGCATGGCTTCCTGTCACAAACTCTGTTCACACTCCCAATACCCAGTGAAATCATTACTCAGCAAATTGGAACCCAACAGCCAGATTTATGCATTAAATGCTCAGTGTACAATATATCCACACAATTAACTTACAACTAATTGATAATATATAATTGCCCACCTAGACATACAAAGCCCTATACACATCCGTCCCTTAAGAATATTCATAACAACCTGTAAAGGCACAGCGTAGAATCTTAACATCCACCTCCATGTTCTCTCGTTGGCTTCTTCTCCAGTTTCCTTCCATTCCAGTCTCTTCCTCTTCCCTCAAACTTTTCTCCCGCCCATCCTTCTCGTCCAATGACAGGCCTTGTTCTATCTTGTACCTGCCTTCAGCTGTATGACATTACCCTACACTTTTCTGCCATGTGTTTCTTTGCAGCCACAGCTGATTTTAATCATGAAAACCTCTTGAAGCTTGTCTTCTTTCTTCCTGCCCCTACCATAGTCTCCTACCATGTCTTCAAGGTGGTCAAGTTTGTAGTTTGTATAATACTTATAGTACAAAGGACCTTATTATACATGACTTTTATACTAAAGAGTATGGTTGGATAAGCGAGTGGGCACATCCACACAGAATCTCTGCAGCTTTCTCATATTGACATAAATAACCTTCACATTATCATACTCTTGAAGAATGTAGATATCCTGTGGGCTGTTGGTGCCACTGAAGTAACAAAGGACTAGGCACATAGTCTAGTTTACATATTTTATGCACAGTAATTTCAGATACTTTAAAAAAGCTTTTATGGGTGTGTCTTCTTAATAATGTTGTAATGACAATTTCTGATTTTATCATTGCTAGAGTTGTTATGTTGATCTCCAGAAACGATAGTATATGTATTATTTATTTCTTATTTTTCTAAGACATTGAACTTTATAATAAACAAATAAGTCTCCTTGTCTTCTGGTGTATGTAGTTATCTTTAATCCCCTCATGTATTAGGGATACACACAATATGAGATCTTTACTACACGTGGAGACAGAGTGAGAAAGGATAACAACAAATTCTCATGTTGTATACAGCACACCACCTTTACTACACAGTGCTTAGGGCATTCCTCTGACCAACAGGGAATGTTCAGTTGTAATCTGTGCCATAAACAAGATTCAGATATCTTCAGGTTCCGAATTCAACAGCAGCACAATTCCTTGACAGGTCCATTGCCTGTCACTGATGCACAGAATTCCTGGACTCAGACTCTCCTTAGGAACCCTGGTGTTGAATAAGTAACAGCATATATTTTCTAAAACCTAGGCATGTATCAGAACTCTGACATTAAAACTTTAAAGAAAAAGTTGTCTAATGGCGTGTGAGTTTTTCTGATGCCTTCTGATGTCTAAACCAGGATGTAGGAATGAATACAAATGTCATAAATGAATATCAACAAGTACTAAACTATTCATCTGAAGAAAACCAGCGGCCTTTGATTAGCACCAGAAAGCTGGCTAGGAGGGCAGCCATTTGGTTCTCTTAGTAAAATCAAAGCCAAATAAAGAGGAAGAGAAAAAGAAATTGGAAAACAGAGCTTGGGGTCACATGATGAAGAGAGAAGATGCTGCATTTTTCTGTGTCTTTTCAATTTGTGGCAATGAAGGCTTCTTTTATAATTATTGCAGACTCCTTGAAAAACTGCATACATATCTAGACACAACAAGTACACCTGGCCTATCTAGCCCATCTACACTGAGTTTTGCTTGTTTGTTTTCTAGTAACACCCACTTCTCCACAATTAGATGAATGAAAACAAACCTCACTGGTTGGTTACATTTATCCTTCAGTGCTGGTGTGTTCTTTTAAGATATTTTGAATAAATAACCAAAAACTGTCCCATAAACTATGAACTAATGACACGGTGTTAGCAACTGTTATTGCAGTCTGTGCATGAGAAAAATATATAGGAGTGACTAGTTTTGCCCATGATGGTTTTTTAAAGGTTATATTAGTTTGTGGATAAACAGGACAGTTCAACCTTCTTCAATGTTGATCTCTGCTTTGTGGGTTACTGAAAAGGATTGCTCCTTGCTATTCATGGTATTTCTGTGAAATTGATTCTAGGGAAGCCCCAAAGAAATAAAAGTCTAAAGATAAGTCCCACACTTAAGAGTTAGTCTAGTTTTGAGATGCAACTTACACCTATCTTTATATATGTTAAATATGTGATACCAATAACATGCATGTTGTGTAGTTATTACACAACATATAACTGTATAGTTTAGGGAATGTAGACCGGAAGCAGAAGAATGTCTGAAATTGCCTAACAGAGATATAATTTTTGAACGGCAGTTGGTTCATTCAACATAAGTGGAAACTTCACACACAGAGGGTAGAGAAGCATCGTAGAAAATTGGTCTTACACTGTATATTAACATAGAATTTGGTGTGTGTTTCATTAAATTTTAATGCTCATTCTGCCTCTCAATAACTGTAATGCTCACTACATCATCTGTCACAAAATAAACTTGTGTTGTTTGGTTTCCTCCAAGAAGTTGAAAGTAAGTTTCTATTATTGAAGATATTATGTACTTTAGAGGTAAGATTTAGAGATGAAAGCTGGATTTGACCCCAAAGCCTCCTCCATGAAGACTAGCTTTTATAGTACTGTAAGGAGCTGTGCAAGCTACAAGGGAGGGAAGTAAGCAATTGTTCTTATCCAGCTCTGAACCACAACAGTGACCAGCATGCTAAGATATTCCTAAAGGTGTAATAGCAGCCTATAGCAATAGGGAAATTGTGCCTCTTGTTACGTAAATCTGAGCTGACCACCACTGGTTAGTGAGGTAGTGGATCTTAGAGAAGAACCTACTTCTGCTGCTTTTCAAGATCACAATAATTTACAACTTATTCTAACATTTATCCTTATGCCCACAGTTAAATGTAGCTTTCACACTTCATCAAAGAAGTTTCCCTGCAGAGAACAATAGACTGCTTGTGTGCTCAGACCCACCTGATAAATCCACAAGGCCACTCCTACACCCAAGGCTCAGAGACCATCATCAAAGAGGGGGCAGGATTACAATAAGACCCAAAAGACCAGGTAGTCTGTTGCAAGATTTTGTCTTCTGGATGTGACTATAGTCACTAAAACAGTGAAATCTCAACAATATTGCTGTCCAACCAAGACCAGAACAATTCCAAAACCATTTGACATCAAATGTAGTTAGGGTAAGCTTCATAAAGTCCCACCCTGAAGAAATATAAGCAATTAGCAACTGTGGAGAAAAGGAGAATTAATTTTCTTTAAGAATGAGCCCCTAAATAACTACCTGATCACACACACACACACACACACACACACACACACACACACACATGAACACATGTATGAACACACATACACATGTTATGAATATTCTTGATTGTCAACATCTAGAATTAACTAAAATCCTAAAAAGGACAGCACACCTTTGAGAGACTTTGCTTAACCTGAAGTAGGAAGGTTCACTTCTTTTTTTTTTTTTAAACATTTATTATATATAAGTACACTGTAGCTGTCTTCAGACACACCAGAAGAGGGCATCAGATCCCATTACAGATGGTTGTGAGCCACCATGTGGTTTCTGGGATTTGAACTCAGGACCTCTGGAAGAGCAGTCAGTGCTCTTAACCTCTGAGCCATCTCTCCAGCCCCGGAAGGTTCACTTCTAATCTGGATTTTTAAGGTAGAAAGATAAGCTTTTAGTCCAGACCTTGAGGTGGGAAGGCACACCTTTGATCTGTGTTACACCTTTTGCTGAAAGCCTCTATAAAGACATAGAATAAGAAAGCTCATTGCTTTTTGCTTGCTTGCCCTTGCTAGCAATCCATTCCTTTACTTGCATTGTTGCCTACTCCTCTGGGATGCCAACATATACTGCAGACCTACTGAGACACCTAGTCTTGTGAATTGGACAACTACTGGATGTCTGGATTTTCTATTCACAGCCAGACATTGTTTAGTGATATATATATATATATATATATATATATATATATCTCAGGTATATATATATCTCAGGTTGTATTTATACTTTTATTTGTAGATATATATATTTGTATATATGATATATTTATATATATTTGTGTATATGTAACAATATAGACTTCTATATATAATAATATATGTAACGATAATAATTCAAGGAAAAGACATCATGAATTTTCTGGACTATAGCTTAGAAGTCATTCCAATAAATCTCCTCTATAAATATATATAAATAATATAAATATGTAAATATAAATATACACATATACATATATCATATACATGAACAGGTATATCAATATATATAAAAACATATACTGTGTCTTCCTTACAAGAGTGATACATATAATTAAAAATATATAGAGATTATGTGTACATATTCTGTTACTCTAGAGAACCCTGATTAATATAACATATATATAGGTAACTCTAAATGGAGTAAGCAGGTGGTATGTATATTTTCATTTGTTTATATGTATGTAACAATAATAATTCAAGAAAAAGAGGTCATGAATTTGAGAGGGAGCAGGGGGAAGATGGGAGGGGTGAAAAAGGAGAGAGAAAGAAGAAAAAGTAATAAAAAAGAACAAAAGTATCAAATGATCAAAACAAAATCCATCAGAAATTATATGTTATAAACTTACCAATGTTGATCTTGAATTTCTGGGCTCATGTTTTCTGCCTCAGTTTTCTGAGGGACTTGGATAACAGGAGTATGGCACCAGGGTCAGCTTCCATTGGACAATCTCCATTTTTCTTTATCTTTTACCTTTACCTCTTCCTCCCTCCCTCCCTCCCCTCCTCCCTCCCTCCCTCCCCTTCCTTCCTTCCTTCCTTCCTTCCTTCTTCCTTCCTCCCTTAATTGTCCTAAGAAGTGAAGGCAGGGCCTTGATCATAGTAGACAATTGTTTGCCCACTAAACCCTAGCCCTACTAGATGCATGTTGCCAATGATTCATGAGTCAAGATGTTGGATGTCATTTTTAGAAACCTAATGAATTATATTAAAGCTGGATGTCTTCCTATTGTTATTGGATAAAGAAGTGAATGAAAAGAACTAGCTTGGGAATTCAAATCCTCACCTCAAAAGCTACATACGTAACTCTAATGTACTGATATGCACGGAGGGAGGTACTTATCTCTTGGAGCAGCACCGTTATACTAAAGTCAAGCACATAATCTCATTGTTTTATTGTTGGAGTGACTAATTAAGTTGAATTTATAGACTTACAGTATGTTTGTTCTCTTCTTTTGTTGACCTTGAAATCTATACACTGTATTTCCAACATACTCAGCCTCACTTGGCTCCTTCATTACCACCCTCTCAGTTCTTCTGTCTCTTTTTATCCAACTCTGAGGTTTTTTTTTTTTTCTCAGTATGCTCATTTTTAAGCCAATAACATTTACTGAGAAGATCTGGAATGGGAGTGTAAGGAAGACCCTCATGAATTTAGGGACATCAACTCTAAATTCCACTTAGTCTTCCTTACAAGAGTGAGTAGTCCTTCATTAGTAGAAGCAAGGGAGTAATAGATTCTCCATCCCTAGGGGCAATGACTTCTTTTATCTGTCAGAGAGTAATAATCTCACATTGCCTGAAGAATTTATTATAGGGTAGTCTCTCTCAAGACAGTTATACAAGACAATGTTAGTTCTCCCTAGATCTCACGTCTACAGCTTTTCTTTGCATCTAAACTTATAACTAAAGTTCCAGAAGGCCCCAAGGTTAAAATGTAAAATGTGTTGCATAAGAAAATGAATCACAGTATAAAATAAGTATTTGATTTCTCTGATTTATATAGACAAAGCTATAAGGGATCTATGTGGAAGTGCACACTTAGATAGAGGATAATGATAGAAGGAAAATAATGTTCGATCAGGATGAATTTATTTCACAGAGCAGAAATTTGGCACTTAAGGTTTGTTTCTATTTCTTTGTATAACTGTTCCAAAACACCAGATAAAATAATTTTAATGAACAAGGAGTTGTTTTCTCTCATAATTTTAGGGGTTTTAGTGCCTTGAGAGGGTAGCACCATCACTTTGGAGTTGTGGTAATAGTGAGCATCCTGGCAAACTCACCTCAGGAGTAAGACAGAGGGGACAGGTGGTAGATAAGAAAATACCCTTCAAAGGGATGACTTCAGTGAACCACTTCTTCCCAAATTGCCCCACAACCTAATACCTTAATCTGCTATGGGACCAATGGATCCATCCACTGATAAAGTTAGCAGCCAAGTGTGCCAATCTCAATAGTACCATCAGCTAGAGAGAAGGCTTTCAACTCTGAACCTTTTTGGTGGATGCTTCACAGAGGAAGGACTCACTCTGTGTCAAACATGAGGAGGTTAGAGATTTAGGAACTGCCTTTATTGGATGTTACGGTGAATTTGGACAATGAACACTTAGAGTGAACATTTGAATCAAGACCTACTTATCCTCACTGTAAGAGTGAATCTAGAAGGCAAATTTTCACCACTCTTTGACAACATAAGAATTCTATGATCCCTTTTACCTACTATATGTTAGACCTTTAATGGGGAATGGCAATCAAGGTCTTGAGAAAATTACAGATGAAACAGGAGCAATTAGATATGGCAGAAGGCATGCCCAGATCTCAACTACTAAAGTACAGAGTGGGTGTGGTTACAGTGGACATCAGAGTTCAAAGTAATTCCTTAACCTGTGCAATTCTGGGTGTTTGCTAGCTACTTAGTGTTCTTAGACGTAAAACAGACAGGAAACCTTCAGAATTTTACTTGCTGTGCTAGCAGAATGTTTCCAAGTCACACATACCATAGCCTGACTATAATGATAAGAACAGAGAGCAGTACTTCACCAATCAATCCCAGAGTTGACCCAGTTTACAGGCTCCTAACTGATTGAATGGGCAATTGAGTTCCCTAGAGAAAAAAATTTGGAACACTTCGAAGATGTTTAATTTTAATCTTTCTCCCACTTTTCATAAAAAGGGCATCTGTCATATGAAAGGCTATCTGTGAATTGAGGAAAAGAAACCCATCAGTGCTTTCAGGGACTATCAGATGATGGCTCTGAAGTGATGCTACTTCCAGGATCCCAAAATATCATTTATGTCTCTTTGAAAGAGGGGTGGCTCATGGAGGTCAGGTGGTAATTGGAATTCTCTCTTAGGTTTGTAGGCCCAATATTCTCTGAACCCAGCGCTATTTTCTGTAGCTATTTTCTAAGTTTTTGAAACACAGATAAAGTTTGAAGTACTCAGTAGAGTGTAAAACCCTACAATGATTCCCTAATGATGGGGTGAGGCCTGTTATAGTAGGAAGGCCAAGTGAAGTCATAGAGTGATGTCTACTGAGGAGGGCATTAAACCAAAATCACTGCTGCATTTCAGAATGACGTGCCACCATCAGTGACTTGATAAACACAGGTGTGTGATTACCCTACCCCTGCCAGTCAACAAAGATATTTGGTCTGAGTGGAAGACAGATGAAGTGTGCAGAACGAACATGTCATCATAAACTTTACCAAGTAGAAGCTGCAGTTGCAGCTGCTGTAACATATATGATTTCATCACTTGAATAAATCAACACATTCCCTGATTCTTGGAATGAAGCTAGTGATCTGACAAATTCTTTTTCTCCATAATCTTCAATAAGGACCACAAGAAACAGTTTGCTTTTAGCTGGCCAGGTAACATACACTCACTAGCCTTTGTGCAAGGAATATCAAGTCCCCATATCTATGTCATAATTTGGTTCGCCAGTATTTTTTTTTTTGCTTTTATCTTCCACAAATATCACACAACTCCTTATATTGATGACACTGTGTTGATTGAAATGAGTGAACAAAAAAATAGTAACAGCCCTAGATTTACTGGCAACATCTTTGTATGCCAGAGAATAGGAAATAAATGTAATAGAAGTTCATGGAAAATATCATCCTGAGTGAGGTAACCCAATCACAGAAAAACACACATGTTATGCACTCATTGATAAATGGGTATTAGCCCAGAAGCTCAAATTACCCAAGATGCAATCCACAGATCACAGGAAGCTGAAGAAGAAGGATGACCAAAATGTGTATACTTCCACTCCTTCTTAAAGGGGGAACAAAGATATCCATAGGAGGGGTTATGGAGACAAAGTTTAGAGTAGAATCTAAAGGAACGGCCATTCAAAAGCTGCTCCACATGTGGCCCATATAAATACATCCACCAAAACTAGATAAGATTGATGAAGCTAAGAAGTGCATGCTGAAAGGGACCGGATATAGATCTTTCCTGAGAGACACATCCAGAGGATGTCAAATACAGAGGTCAATGCTAGCAGCAAACGACTGAACTGAGAAGGGGACCCCCTTTGGGGGAATTAGAAGAAGGATTGAAAGAGCTGAAGGGGCTTGCAACCCCATAAGAACAACAATGGCAACCAACCAGAGCTTCCAGGGACTAAACCACTACCCAAAGAGTAAAAACATGGGCAGACCCCATGGCTCCAGCTGCATATGTAGCAGAGAATAGCCTTGTTGTGGCACCAGTGGAAGGGGAAGTCCTAGGTCTTGCCATGGTTGGACCCCCAGTGCAGGGGAATGTCAGTGGGGGGTGGTAAAAGGGGTGGGTGGAGGGGCTACCCTTATGGGTGAGGGGAAGGAGATAGGGGGCTTACGGAGAGGAAACCAGGAAAGGAAATAATATTTGAAATGTTAATAAAGAAATCTATCCAATTAAAAAAATAAAACAAATAAAATCCCAAAGAAAAAAATGTAAAAAAAACCATACACAAATATAGTAAAATGTATACCACCACACATGATGATGATGATGATGATGATGATGATGATGATGATGATGATAATGATGATAATGATAATGATGATTAAAAAGAACATGGAATCTGGTTTGGGTTGGCTAATCACTTAGGGTCTCTTCTAGAGTATTATTGATATACTCAGTGACACTCCATCGGAGAGAATTGATTTTCTGTTTCCCAATAGACATCAAATGCAAATGCCTTCTTGATTAGGGGTGGGACTTTGTCTCTGCTTTCCCTTTTCAGAGCTGGAGATTGATGGTTTAAATCATGTGTAAATCTTACTACATGTGCTATCAGAGTTACATTGAGTTCATATGTGTATCAGTTCTGTTGCAGTTGAAAGACATGCTTTCTTGGAGTAATTTACATCTCCTTTAAAATCTTTTTGACCCATCTTCTACATAGGTCCCTGAGCCTTGAGGGGAGGGATTTCATAAAGACATCTCATTTAAGATTGAGTGCTCTGAAATCTCTCATTCTCTGCACACTGCCCAGTTGTGTTAATGATCATCTACTGCAAGAAGAAGATCCTTTAAAGAAGCATTGATCTATTGGTAGAGCAATCATAGTTAGGAGTTGTCAACGACGGGGGCTGAGGGTACCTGGAAGAGAATGGGGAAGAAAAGACACGAAGAAGGACACCAAGACAAGAGTCTGATCAAGGCAACAATTTTATTTTTTCCCAAGGCTGAATTTATACCATAACGGGGGTAACAGAGGGAGGGGGGAGTAAGAAACATTTACGCAGGCCAAGGACACAGTATTTGTGTGGTCAGGGAATAGGCTGATGTTGACAGGATGTCAGAAAGGTCACAGGTTTGTCATATCTATTAGTCAGCAGGATGTTGGTTTTTCAGAAAGGTTACAGGTCATCACATTGGGCATCTTGACGTCAGATATATTTCTCAGCAAGAGACTTTATCATATTATTATTTATCTTGACCACCAGATTTGTATTAGTCTTCTGCAGCAGGTTGGCGATTTTCCATGAACCCAGTCATACTTAACTAACCATAATAATAACATCAATAATGGAGGGCTTCAAGGGCATCGCTCCCAACAAGGAGTTATTTTATTGCTATGTCCCTTTACTATAATACTAATAGTATGTTTCCCTTCTAGGACCCATGACCTATCTCGTCTCAAGTTTTTGGCCACTTTATCATTTTCAGGTATGGGTTCCAACTCATGGAGTGGGCCTTAAATTTAATTAAGAAGTGCATGGTCGCTAGCATAACATTTGTGCCATTACTGTATCAGCATATCTTATAAGCATGTCACTGGTGTAGGTTGCAGGGTTTGTAGCTGCATGATACTGATGATTATTTTTCTCCTCCAGTATGTGCACAGCACCTTCAAGGATTGAGAACACTATTTAGTAGGAGTGAAGCTCATTATTGGGTACCAGCTCAGTTTCTCCATGTTCAATGATGTAGCAAATGTTTTCTTCAGCAACAGGGCTTTGCTCTTAGGTTGTGGAGAGTACTTGATAGTACAAGTATATTTTGGAAAATATGTAAACAGTCTAATTTTTATTTTCTACAAGAATTGCTTTGACAACATTTTCCTGACAAAGTTGAACATCTGTGGTCTTAAAAGGTATAAAGCATGGATTAAATTGATAATAAAGTACATATCTCCTCTACTATATTCTGTGTTAAAAGACCTTATATAGATAGGGAAGGTCACTGTGAAGTATTGGGAGAGAAAGTTGAAATATATATAGCACATTTATATAGGCTAGTTATCTGTACAAATAAAATTTGAAACACTTCAAATGTTCATTTTTAAAATTATGAATGTAGGAAATGGTAACTACAGAAAATTGAGAACCCAAAGTAGTCAGGAAGTTTGACTTGCCTCTTTAGTCATTCAGTGGAAAAAAACAAAACAAAACAAGTAGACTCAGCAGAAAGTTTCTCTTGGCAGAGGAAGTGCAGAACACACACACAGGGCAACCTTCTTTATTGACTGAAGAGTTCTTGGTGAGCTCAGGTACTCATGTATCTAGCAAGGTGCATAAATTCGCAAGGATCTCTCAAGAGACATAGCTCACAGCTGCTGGAGCTGGGCATGTGCTGGCCAAGTACACAGAAAACACCAAGACAGACAGGGAATTCCAAGCCTTTTGAAACCTTAGCTTTTTGTCTTTGGCAGTGACTGATCCATGTAGTGATTCATATTAATATAACATCATCCATGTTTTACACCCTAAGAAATAGAGATATGGGAAACAGGAAACAAAATTTCTGAAAAGACATTATTAAATGAAATATTTTAGAATGCTTACTTTTGGATGGTTAGAAAAATTATATTATTTTATTTTTATATTGGATATTTTAATTATTTGCATTATAAATGTTATCCCCTTTCCTGGTTTCCCCTCTACAAAACCCCATCCCATCCCCCCATTCCCTGTTTGTATGAGGGTGCTTCCTCACCCACCCACCGACCTCCACCTCACTAATGCCTTGCACTGAGGTATCAAACCTCCACAAGAATAAGGACCTCCCTTTTCATTGATGACAGATAAGGTTCTCCTCTGCTGCATATGTAGCTGGAGCCATGGGTCCCTCCATGTGTACTTTTTGGTGGTTTCATCCCTGGGAGCCCTCAGGGGACCATTTGGTTGATGTTGTTGTTCATCCTATGGGGTTGCAAACCCCTTTCACTTCTTTCAGTCCTTCCCTAACTCCTCCATTGTGGTGCCCGTGCTCAGTCTGATGGTTGGCTGCAAGCATCCTCATTTGTCAGACTCTGGCAGAGCCTCTTAGGAGACAGCTATGTCACTCCTGTCAGCAAGCACTTCTTACCATCCACAATAGTGTCTGGATTTGGTGTCTATATATGGAATGGATCCCCAGCTGGGGCAGTCTCTGGATGGCTTTTCCTTCAGTCTTTGCTCCACACTTTGTCCCCATATTTTCTTTAGAAAGGAACGATTCTGAGTAAAACTTTGGAGATGAGTAGGTGGCCCTATTCCCGAATATGGGGTCTTGCCTAACATCTGGATATGGTCTTTACAGGTTCTTCCTCCCCTTTGTTGGGCATTTCAGCTAATCTCATTCCGGTGGGGTCCTGGGACCCTTTTTCTTTCCTGGCATACTTTCTGTTGGCTACCTCTAGTTCCCCATCACCCCACTCACTGCTAGACAGCTCCGTTCCATTTCCTGTACCTCTATATATCATCCCCCCTCTCCTCCCATACACGATCCTCCTCCCCTTCCTCCTTCCCTTCCCTCTTCCTCCAAAGTCCCTCCTAACCCCTGCCTCCTGTGAATATTTTGTTTCCCCCTTCAAGGACTAAAGCACCCACACTTTGGTCTTCCTTCTTCTTTAGCTTCATATGAACTGTGAGTTGTATCTTGGATACTCCAAGCTTTGGCTTATCAGTGAGTACATATTATATGTGTTCTTTTGTGACTGGGTTACCTCATTAAGGATGATATTTCCATCCTTTTGCCTACAAATTTCATGGTGTCATTGTTTTTAATTGCTGAGTAGTACTCCATTGTGTAAATGTACTTCATTCTCTGTATCCATTCCTCTGTTGAGGGACATCTGGGTTCTTTCCAGCTTCTGGCTATTATACATAAGGCTGCTATGAATATAGTGAAGCATGTGTCCTTGTTATATGTTGGAGCATCTTTTGGGTACATGCCCAGGAGTAGTATAGCTGGGTCCTCAGCTATGTCCAATTTTCTGAGGAACCATGAGACTGATTTCCAGAGTGGTTGTATCAGCTTGCAATCCCACCAACAATGGAGGAGTGTTCCGCTTTCTCCACATCCTCGCCAGCAACTGTTGTCACTTGAGTTTTTGATCTTAGCCATTCTGACTGGGGTGGGGTAGAACCTCAGGGTCATTTTGATTTGCATTTCCCTGATGACTAAGGATATTGAACATTAATTTAGGTGCTCCTTGGTCATTCGATATTCCTCAGTTGATAATTCTTTGATTAGTTCTGTACCCTAATTTTTGATAGGGTTATTTGATTCTTCAGAGTCTAACTTCTTAAGTTCATTTTATATATTAGATATTAACCCTCTATTAGATATAGGATTGGTAAAATCTTTTCCCAATCTGTTGGTTGCCCTTTTTTCCTAATGACAGTGTCCTTTGATTTACAGAAGCTTTGTAATTTTATGAGGTCCCATTTGTTGATTCTTGACCTTATAGCATAAGCCCTTGGTGTTCTGTACAGGAAATTTTCCCCACTGCTCATGTGTTTGAGGCTCTTCCCCACTATTTCTTCTACTAGTTTGAGTGTATCTGGTTTTATGTGGAGGTCCATGATCCACTTGGACTTGAGCATTTTACAAGGAGATAAGAATGGATTGATTTGCATTCTTCTACATGCTGACCTCCAGTTGAACCAGCATCATTTGTTAAAAATGCTGTCATTTTTCCACTGGATGGTTTTAGCTTATTTGTCAAAGACCAAGTGACCATAGGTGTATGGGTTCACTTCTGGGTCTTCATTTCTATTCCATTAATCTACCTGCCTGACTCTGTCTAAATACCATACAGTTTTTATGACTATTGCTCTGTAATACAGCTTGAGGTCAGGGATGGTGATTCCCCCAGAAGTTATTGTTGAGAATAATTTTCACTATCCTGGGTTTTTTGTTATTCCAAATGAATTTGTAAGTTGCTCTTTCTGACTCAATGAAGAATTGAGTTGGAATTTTGATGGGGATTGAACTGAATCTGAAGACTGCTTTTTGTCAAGATGGCCATTTTTACAATATTAATCCTGCCAATCCACGAGCATGGCAGATCTTTCCATCTTCTGAGATCTTCATCAATTTCTTTCTTCAGAGACTTGAAGTTCTTATATAGATCTTTCACTTGCTTAGTTAGAGTCACACTGAGGTATTTTATATTATTTGTGAATATCGTGAAGGGTGTTGTTTCCCTAATTTCTTTCTCAGCCTGCTTATCCTTTGAGTAGAGGAAGGCTACTGATTTGTTTGAGTTAATTTTATATCCAACTACTTTGCTGAAGTTCTTTATCAGGCTTACTAGTTCTCTGGTGGAAATTTGGGGTCACTTAAGTATAGTATCATATCATCTGCAAATAGTGATATTTTGACTTTTTCTTTCCCAATTTGTATCCCTTTGACCTCCTTTTGTTGTCTAATTGCTCTGGCTAGGACTTCGGGTACTATATTGAATAAGTACAGAGAGAGTAGGTAGCCTTTTCTAGTCCCTCGTTTTAGTGGGATTGCCTCAAGTTCCTCTCCATTTAGTTTGATGTTGGCTACTGGTTTGCTGTATGTTGCTTTTATTATGTTTAGGTATGAGCCTTGAATTCCTGATCTTTTCAAGACTTTTATCATGAAGGGTTGTTGAATTTTGTCAAATGCTTTCTCAGCATCTAATGGGATATCATGTTTTTATTTCCTTTGAGTTTGTTTATATAGTGGATTATGTTGATGGATTTCTATATATTGAACCATCCCTGGGGAATCTTTGCTCTCTTTTATATGATTATTCTTAGGTTTGATTTTCTCATTGTGTCCTGCATTTTCTGGGTGTTTTGGGTTAAGAGCTATTTGCATTTTGCATTTTTTGACTATTGTGTAGATGTTTTCTTTGGTATCTTCTACATTGTTGGTGGTGCTTGCTTCTCTTTCCTAGGTTTTCTATCTTCAGGGTTGTCTCCCTTTGTGATTTGTTTATTGTTTTTATTTCCATTTTCAGATAGTTTATTCAATTCCTTCACCTGTTTGGTCGAGTTTCCTTGTAATTCTTTAAGGGATTTATGTTTCCTCTTTAATGGCTTCTATCTGTTTACCTCTGTAATCCTGTGAGCCTGTGATTGTAGGTGTGTCACACTCCTGGGAAACCAGATCTCTCCAGGTGGGATTTGGGTATGAAGAACTGTGGCACAGGGTTATCTCCAGAGCACAAATGAAAACCAGAAGAATGAAAAATTACATTTTTATTTAAATTATAGGACATACATATTCCTTTTTCTATGTCCTACTGAGGCTGCTAAGAATCCAAGGATCTAGGGATCTGTATCCTCAGGATTGCTCTACCTCCCCTGATTCAGAAATCAGTAAATATTCCCTGAATAAGGATCACTGCTTTCTCCATCCAAATCAGCTCAAAGCCCCGGTTCCTTTATCTCCTGACCTAAGTTCCCAGGCTTTGGCTGTAATGTTTGAAAAATGTGTATTTATTTATTTATTTATTTATTTATTTATTTATTTATTTATTTATGAGTACACTATTCAGAGACACCAGAAGAAGGCATCAGATCCCATTACAGGTGGTTGTGAGCCACCATGTGGTTGCTGGGAATTGAACTCAGGACCTTTGGAAGAGCAGTCAGTAAGTGCTCCTAACTTCTGAGCCATCTCTCCAGCCCTGAAAATGTGTTTTTATAAGCTCTGATATTAGATGCAATTTCAGCTTTAATTCTTTTTTTAACTTAATTGGCTCATAGTCCAGATTATCTTGTGACCAGGAAATGGCCAACAATAAACTAAATTGAACTGGGTAATGTTTAACATACTGAAGGTAGACGGACTTGAAAAGGTCACACCTGACAGTTGTTAATGACAATGATGACGAAGATGAACACAGTACAAACAGGAAAGAAGAACTGGACAGAACATACAAAATAGATCAATAGCAAGTAAAATAAGGCCAGCCATGTTTCAGTTAAGCCCTGGTGTGAACAAAGCACCTTCTAGCTTAATTACATATCTGAATGTATCTGGGTCTAGGCTTTATTCTTCCCTGGGAGTAGACACACTTTCATATCCTACTTACTGAAAATCCTGAACTACTGTGGAAGCAGCAGCTCTGAGGATTCCTTTGAAGTCTCTACTGAGGAGGCATTGCTAGCCCAGCTAAAAGTATGCCGCATCATCATTAAAGAAAGATATTAATATCAGGAAACCAAAGCATGTTTACAGAGCATAAGCTATTTATTTATTTTAATACATTAAAAGAATATCAAGCTAACCTCAATAATTTAGTTAAAAAAGGGTCTCTGCTTGTTTATTTTCAAACTAACCAGGCTCTGGGCTAATATTTTGTTTAGTTCATTCCACCAGTTTGTTTTAGTGCATCCTTGGAATAAAAATTTAAAGGACCAATTTTACACATACAATATTTCATTTAATACAAGAAGTAGAATCTTGGAGTAAAGTAAAATTATACTTAAGATAAACAACAACAAGAAAAGCAATGCTCAATATTTTCCAGAATGGGGTGGTGCTGACCTACTAAGGTCAAAGCCTACCATTGTTCAGATAGACTTCTAGGCTGGGTGGAAAAATGGCAGACTCCCTTTATCAGCAGGTCTCCTCCTTCTCTGACTTTAACCTTCACACACCTCTACTTGCAGAATGCCAAGTAGCCACAGCTAGGTTACAGGTTCAACTGCCTTTCTCCAGATAAGAACCTGTTCAGTTAGCATATTTAGCCTTCAGCCAGTGACCTTTGCTCATCCTGGATATTCCTAGCCCCATTCCCCATCCATCACCAAAACTATATAACCCTTGAACCACCCCAAGTAAAGTTGATCTTTCTACAGCTGGTCCCAGTGTGTAGGACCCGCCTGGGTTCCCTGCAGTGTTTGACCCCTGCTGAGTCCTGCTAATGCTTGTGGAAGCCTTTTGTTCCTAACAAAGGAACGCCTTGGCCCAGGGTGATGGTCCATTAGTTGTCTTTTGTTCTCAGTCTTTATTCCTGACACTTAGGCTAGTTTCCTGAATTTCTCCCCATTAAATTTGGGGCACATGTTTGGTCTTTTGTTCCTGAAGCTTTATGCTGGGTTTTCCCACTGTGCTTCCTGGATTTTCCAACCGGTGAACTTGGGGTATACATTCAGTGAATAAAGCTATAGATATGACATTCTTATGATAGGAATGACCCATATATGTGTGTTTTTTAATCCCGCAGGCTTATACCTGGTTCTTGGTGCTGTGTCTGTGCAGGCATCAACACCAGTGTATTGTCATTACTGTACATACTCACCGGGCTTCCAAACTGACCCCCACTTCACTTCTGTCCATCGCCCATCTGGACAGATATCGGCTTATGGTCCTGAGGGGAAGGGAGGGTCACAGAGTGGACTAGAAGAAAACACTTTTCTCTAATTCACAACCTGACCACCACATGTGTCCTACAGTCTTAAATTCTAATTCCAATGCAAATTCCAATGCATCCTCTAGCACACACATTTTGTCTTTGATACTACTTTTTGAACGCAGTTTGATGTGCCAGCTGTTTATGTGAGCCATCTGTGTCTCAGCATGAAAACCTGTCATGGAATACATACTGCTATGGTTACGGGCACCTCCATCCACAGCTGCTGTCAGCAAAGGGCTGAAAAGAATAATGAAGAACAACTCTTAGAGTGGACTAACATCCCTGCACTTGTCCTAGGCTGAACAACATCTCTGTGACCTAAGGCTCCCTTTCCAGCTCTGTACTCATTTTCCAAATGGTCCATCTTAGGAGCCACCACACACACTTCCTTCTCCTTTATCTTCTAGAAGCAGCATCCCTACTATTTGTTTGCACATCATGCTGTCTACTTCTTGGAGAACCATAGCTGCCAATCATAAGAGAGTAGAGGAAAGCTAAGGATGTAAGTCGGTGTCAAATGGTGTTTAGGGACCAGATCACTCAGGGTCTAGTTGGCAAGTCACCCTGAGAAGTGTGACACACAAAGAGCCCCTGCCTGAAAAATCAGTGCAATTGTTGATGGTCCTGGAATGGAAACTTTAGAACAGTCTCCATGGACAAGAACACTCTTGTGGAGGTTAAGTAAAGCATTTGAATGGCACAGAACAAAAAATGCCTAAAACGAAGCAGAGCTAACTTCACCACTGCCCTGTATTTCATACTTATAGAGATATGACTAATAAATTTAGGACGATTAAAAATAGCCAAAGTTAAATATGAAAGCCCTCACAAGGACCCTGTGTACGTTTACAGAAGAGCCTTGACTTTCTGCAGTAGAAGAAATTGTTAGAGTAGCAGGACTTCATTAAATGAAGAGTAGAAAGTTCTGGATCCTCTGAGGATGGTAGTGAAAGATAGAAGTTTTAAGGTCGCCCCCCCTAGACAAAAGTTTAGAGCAGAAGAAAGAAACTGGTTGGGCCTTGGAACTGCATGTTCCAGGAACTAGCTGATCATAGAAGAGATAATTGCACTGAAAGATCCCCGAAGAGAGACCCTTTCTAAAGTCTCGGGAAATCGAGGACCCCAGACACAGAGAGACCATTTTGGATGTAATAAGCAAAGGCGAGGTTTATTACGGAGATCTATTACGGGGATCTCCGGGTCGACACGTATCCTGCGCAGGAGACAGAGGTGTCGACCCCGAAGCTCAAAAGTCAGGGGTTTATATAGGGAAGGCTAGGGGGTTTGGCACGGTTACACACAATTGGTTAATTTCTGGCGCGGCTATAAGTGATTGGCTCATTTAAACATGGCAGTGATTACAGCACAGCAGGAGAGTACGTATTGACTGGAGCGTACAGGATTTTAGGAGCTAGGGGCATATCAGGGTTTGAAGGACATCTGGTTAAGGTGTGACTCTGAGTAAGCTGGGGGAGGTGCCCTTCTGCCAGAAGGTTTATGAGTCAGTCCTGATAACTCGGGCTGGTTCCTGCATTCCTTTTCTTTATCTTTATGGTCTGTTAGTCCTAGCGGCAGGGCGGGGCTACCTGGACTTGCTTTTCACAGTGTTTAGCCCTGAGTTTGTGAATTTTGAAACTTACTCTTTTAACTTCATATTTTCAAACCTTAAATCTGTATAATTTTCCTTTCAGCACCAGCTGGTTCAGCAACTCTCTCCCAGGAACTAGCTGACCATAAAGTTAGATTAAATCTTGAGAACAATCTTGAGAAACAGGGAGTTTCCCCTTGTGATTTTTCACTGGTATTCTCAACATTTTCCAATGACACCATCCCTACCCTCTTGGGTTGTGGTTTCTTCCTTTAAATACCTCTTCTCCCAGCTACTCAGGCTCGAACTCCTCTACCCCTGCGTGGGATACGAGTCTTGACCCCAGTGCCCTGGTTCCTATCAATAAATCTTGTATGATTACAGCAAGGACGGTCTCTCATGAGTTCTTGGGGGGTCATGTCATCCTGAGACTTGAGTTAGGGTCTCCCCACTCCGGGGGTCTTTCAGTAGCTGTGCTTGAGAGAACTGGAATCCTATTAGATGGACAGCAAATGTCTGATCTGAGTCAGTGCCCTCAAGACATCCTAACTAAGGTCACTGGACTGTACAAAACACTTTACCTCTCTGTTATTTTACTAGTCTCTTATTAGAGCATTTGCTTTAGAAAAAATCTATAATCATCGATTGTTTCTCTCATATTTATCCTATAATCCATTCCCCTGCCTTTTAATTTTTAGAGCTTCTTTTGTAAGGGTCCATGATTCACCAAAGAATGATAACCCAGACTCAAGAGTGGTTTATTCTGCAGAAGTCCAGCATGCTGGGGTCTCCCATTACCAAGATAGACAGATAACCATGTGAGCTCCGAGGTCTGATTTAAAGCACATTAGGAGATTCTGGGGTAGGTGACATTTATCTTGCTGCATCTCTAGGGACATTCCATTTCCAGGGCATGGGAGCTGGAAGCTAATGCTGGGGAAGTCTAGAAACTGTTCCTGAGGAAGTTCAGGATTGATGGCCTTCATGTTACTACATTTCTAGGTACATTCCATTACCAGAGTGCAGAGGCTAGAAACCATTGTTGGGGAGGTCTAGAAATTGCTGCTGACCTATTGTCCTTGTTTCAGGACAGATGGATAGTCAGCTTCTGAGAGCAGGGCAGTTTCTGACTAGTTGCCTGACTAGAAGCCTGGGTTTTTTTTTTTGTTTGTTTGTTTGTTTGTTTGTTTTTTCTAGTAACTGACTTGTCTGGGTTTGCCTGAATTTGTCCAGGTCTTAGGCCTAGTCTCCTGGAATGCCAATTTGAAGCCTGTCATGGATTTAGCCTCTCTCACTTTCATTTCCTTGATGGAGTTAAACCCACACTGAGATTCCTTCCATATTATCTTAGTCAGGGTGGCTATCATCAAGAAAGAAAAGGACAGAAATTCTGGAGCATCATGATAGCAAAAGATCACTTACACATTGCTGGGTATTGTAAACTGGTGCAGTCACTGTGCGAGTCAGCATGAAGATGCTTTAGTTACTTTCTCACTACTGTGAGAAACATCCCTATAAAGGAAACTTAAGGGAGAAAGAGTTGATTTTGACTTGCAGATTATGGTGAGGAGAACTTGACAGTGGCAGGGAAGGCCTGCTGTCATGAGCAGGAAGCTGGCTGGTCACATCGCATCTACTTTCAGGAAGCAGCAAGATGTGCATGCATGCTAGTGCTCAGCTCAATTTCTACATTCTATATGGTTCAGGATCCCCTGAGCATAAAATGGCCCTGCCCAGAATCAAGATGACTCTTCGAACATGAATCAGCACAATCCAGATAATCTCTAATAGGCAAGCCTCTATCTCCCAGGCGATCTTAGATACTATCAAGCTGACAGACAGTTAAATGTATCAATCACTGGACCTTTCTCAAAAACTCTAAATAAATCTATCATTTGTATATTTATCTGAAATTTTGTTCAGCTGTCAACAAGAGTGAAACCTTGCCATTTCAAAGAGAGTTTCTGTAATGGCTAGTTTGGTTATCAGTTTGATGTCTGGAATTACTTGTAAAAAAAAAAAGTCTCTAGAAGGATTATCTAGAGTAGGTTGGCCTGAGGGGAAACTGAGGCAGGAAAACATGGGCAGTGTTGGTGGCATTGTGGCATTCAGGCATTGGTTCACTGATCTTTCTTCTTTACTGGATGAAATGTGACTAGCTTCCCCAGGTTTCTGGTGCCTTGACTTTTTAAAACTGATTTTTGGTTAATATATATATATATATATATATATGAGTTTTATTGTGAAACTTTCATGTGTACATTAAATTTTGCCCCTAGTCCTTTTCACCTGCTGATTTTTTTTCATGTATATCATGTGTGTTGTTTGAGCTAAGTGTAAATGCTGATATTAGTAGAACCACTCTAGAAGAGAAAGGAAAAGGCTTAGGTACGTGACTGCTGTGAAATATCAACAGTCTTTTAAGAGAACTGTGCTTTAAGAAAGGTCCTGGAGACCCAGAACTCAGCAAGACCCTCATAATGAATTGGTATTAGCTCCTGGTAGAAGATAGGAGAGTCACTAGGATAGTCCTGAGACCAGGTCCAGCCAGTATTATTGCCACAGCTCACCAGTGGGGCTTTAGAAAACTGCTACGCAGATGAGAATCTATGCTATGAGATTTGGAAATTAACAGTTAAAATTCATATCAGAATATATACATTTATGCAAAATGGATGTCAATATTTACTCAAGGGTTTTCCTGAGGACTGTACCATATTAACTATTAATCACTCTGTATTCAATATTTATTCAAATCACATATATTTCAGAGATTATTATGTTGATTTATTAGTAATACAACAATGATATATGCTGATGTGGGAAATAAAACATTCAACTAGCTAGTAGTTTCTTGCACTTTCAAAGATGTACTTCAGAAAACGAATTTCAGCCATGTTTTCAGGGATCAGTTGGTTACATGTACTGGAGATACCTAAGATTGTTGACACATTTTCCAAGCCTTGCCTCAGGGAAGGAAGGATACAATTCCTGGTATATCTATTGAGATTCTTGTTGAAAGTACAGACCATGCAGACAATGGCTGGACTTCCAATCCAATCTATAGAATGCTGCCCTCTCCTCCTGAGATCCAGGGTAGTAAAGGGCAGTGCAGGGGAGTTCTGCAGAGGTGGAGAGACAGTTCTGCTGTTTGGTTCCTCAGTCTGTCAGGCTCCATGTGGTAAATGCTAGAAGGCCAAGGAGGGGGAATCTAAAGGATCAGAAACAATGAAAGAATAAAAAAATACAGCCAAAAAGTCAGAAGTTTAGAAATGCTGTCTCACCCCTAAGAAGCCCTTAATACCTCAAATTCCAGACCCTGCTCTCTACCTGTAAGTAGGTAAAAGGTCACATATCTTGAGCCTGCTCTCCCAGGAACTAGATAAAAGGACTTAAGATAAGGCCCTTAGATATGCTATTCCCGACCTAGTGAGGATAACAGAAAGCTTCTCCCAGGAACTGGCTGACCATAAAGTTAGATTAAAATCTTAGAGAACAACCTTGAGAAGCAGAAAGCTTCTCCTAGGAACTAGTGGACCACAAAATTAAGCAATCTTGAGAGACAGGAAACTTCTCCTTGTGATTTTTCACATGACACCATCCCTGCCCCCTTGGGTTGTGGCTTCTTCCTTTAAATATCCCTTCTCCCAGCGACTGGTTGTCAACCTCCTGTGCCCCTGCGTGGTATACGAATCTCGACCCCAGTACACCGGTTCCTATCAATAAACCTTGTGTAAATTACAGCAAGGACAGTCTTACGTGAGTTCTTGGGGGGTTGCGTCATCCCGAGACTTAAGTGAGGGTCTCCCTGCTCTGGGGGTCTTTCAACAAAACACCTTTGAAGGACATAGGATGGGCGCGGGTGGTGAAGTGTTAAAACTATGCAGAGGCCTGCTGTAATTTATAAAATGCTGGCAGCCATGGTGCAACAGAAGGGAACAAGGTGGTTCCTCCGAAGACTCAACACTGAGAGGAGAGAGACAGAGAGAAAGGAGGTCATCTAGGGAAGAAAGACAGAGTAGGAAATGGAAATGGAGATGGAGAAAGAGGAGGAAGAGAAGGAGGGAAGGAGGGATGGAAGAAGGAAGGGAGGGGTAAGGGAAGAGGGATGAGGAGAGGGAGGGAAGAAAGGACAGAGGGAGTAAGGAGGGGAGGGAGGAGAGAGGCTTCTACTTGGCTGTTGGTAGGTAACTGTTGGGCGGAGCCTAGAGGAAATGCTAACACTAACAGGAAACAGTCACCAGGAAGCAGCCATGGTGACAGAATAATGTGGTCAGATGACATGACATTAGCCACCCCTGTCACTGACTTTCCAATACTGCCACAGGAAACGTGAATGTAGGCTGAAGAGACAAGCGACAGCCCACTCAGGCAACCCTCTGGTCTCTTAGCACTCGGCACCAAGAAAAAAGGCAGTCTGCCCTTGTCTCATTTAGCCCTTGGCACTAGCACTCCCTTCCATGTTAGTCCTAGAACAGAGTTAAAGAACCAGCACTCACCCCATGGTGAAGATGTCTCCTGTCTTTGAAGGAGGCAGAAAATTAATGCCCTTGAAGTGATAAGCCTCCCCTCCCCTGCCCCAACTCTTGAACTGTGGGAAAGAGACAACCAACTGTTCCCAGATAGCAGTGGCAGGCTTGTAAAAATGCACTAGTCTCTGATAATGGAATGAGTTATTATTTCCCAGGTCAAAAAGGCTCTTTTCCGGACGTATGGTCTCGTCTTGCTGTCTGAACAAACAGTATGGGTTTTGAAGGATAGCATTACCTTACCCCTCACCCAATCATATAACGCCAAGGCTCGGAAACCCGAGCTTAGGCATCTCTAATATATATAAACTCCAAACCCTTAAATGGGGCGTCACATTCCTAACCTGTGGTACAGAGAAGGTTGCATTTCGAGTTCAGACTCGAATAAAGACTCTTGTGTGTTTGCATCAGAGTCATGATCTCCTGGGGTTCTCACGAGTGGGCATAACAGCGGCCCTGCCATTTTTCTGGTAGCATTTAATCGTAAGCAAAGACTAGATGGTGTTTCTGTTTATTGGTCTGCTTTCATCTTTTAAATGAAATCAGCTCATATTTAAGTATAGAATTCTCTAATTTTACACGTTTTGTACACCTACCCTTCCACCTCATATTTTGTCTCTCGTTTTTTAAATTGGATATTTTTATTTACATTTCAAATGTTATTCCCTTTCATCCCCCTCTCCTTCTATAACGGTGTTCCCCCTCCCCAACCACCATCATTCCTGCTCCCCCCTCCTGACATTCCCCTGCAACGGGGGTTCCAACCTTGGCAGGAACAAGGGTTTCTCCTGCCATTGGTGCCCAACAAGGCCATCCTCTGCTACATATGCATCTGGAGCCATGGGTCTGTCCATGGGTACTCTTTGGATGGTGGTTTAGTCCCTGGGAGCTCTGGTTAGTTGGTATTATTGTTCTTATAGGGTTGCAAGCCCCTTCAGCTCCTTCAAGCCTTTCTCTAATTCCTCCAGCAGGGACCCTGTTCACAGTTCAATGGTTTGCTGCTAGCATTTGCCTCTGTATTTGTCAGGCTCTGAGCCTTTCAGGAGGCAGCTATATTAGGCTCCTGTCAGCATGCATTTCATGGCTTCACAGATAGTATCTAGATCTGGTGGTTGTATATATATGGGCTGTATCCCCAGGTGGATCAGGCTCTGAAGGGCCGTTCCTTGAGTCTCTGCTCTAAACTTTGTCTCCATATCTCCTCCTATGAATATTTTTGTTCCCCCTTTTAAGAAGGACTGAAGCATCCACACTTTGAACATCCTTCTTTTTGAGCTTCATGTGGTCTTGTGGATTGTATCTTGGGTAAATCAAGCTTTTGGGTTAATATCAGTGAGTGCATACCATGTGTGTTTTTCTGTGATTGGGTTACCTCATTCAGGTTGATATTTTTAGTTCAATTCATTTACCTCTGAATGTCATGAAGTCATTGTTTTTGATAGCTGAGTAGTACTCCATTGTGTAAATGTACCACATTTATGTACCCATTCCTCTGTTGAAAGGCATCTGGGTTCTTTCTAGCTTCTGGCAATTATATATAAGACTGCTATGAACATAGTGGAGCATGTGTCTTTGTTGTATGTTGGAGCACCTTTGGGTATATGCCCAGGAGTGGTACAGCTGGGTCCTCATGTCCAATTTTTCGAGGACCCTCCAGACTGATTTCCAGAATGGTTGTACCAGTCTGCAATCCCACCAACAATGGAGGAGTGTTCCTCTTTCTCCACATCCTCGCCAGTATCTGCTGCCACCTGGGTTTTTTGATCTTAGCCATTCTGAGGGGTGTGAGGGTGGAATCTCAGGGTTGTTTTGATTTGCATTTCCCTGATCACAAAGGATGTTGAACATTTCTTTAGGTGTTTCTCAGCCATTCGATATTCCTCAACTAAGAAATCTTTGTTTAGTTCTGTTTTCCCATTTTTAATAGGGTTATTTGATTCACTTAAAAAACAGAGAGCATCATCATTTACAATGGGTTAGTAATTTTATCCCTTGGTAGCTTACAAGCAATTCTGTTGGACTGCCCTCTGGGACCTAGGTGCTGCTTAAACCATCATGACAGGCCACCACCGCCAGGTGTCAGGTGTGTGTGGAGATAAAGGGCCCCCAGCCAATGAGGTTCTCTCACTCTGTCTGCATGTTTCCCTCAGTCTTCTGCATCCCCCTGTCTATTGTCCAGGCTTGCCCTCTCTTCCTTGCTCCATTCCCCCCAACCCCCCACTGGCCTGCTTTTCTCTGCTTGCTTGTCTGTATTCACTAGCAGGCCTCTGCCGATAGCCAAAGGTACCTCCTTGCCCATTATGTTTCATTAACGGTTGCTTTTGAAAATTTATTATTATTGTTGTTGCTGTTACTACTGTTAGTATGTGTGCTGTGTGCGAGTGTTTGTGAAGGCTCATACATGCCATGGCCTGTGTTTGTGTATGTTAGAGAACAACCTTCGGGGATCTGTTCTCTCTCTATTGGCATTGGTTCTGGGGACTGAACTTAGGCACCAACCTTGTCAATAAGCACGGTTACCCGTGTACCGGCTGAGCCATCCTGTCAGTCTCTCCTGCGGTTGTCAATAGAGCATCCTTAATCTGTCTTTGTGGTGGTCAGTGCTCCGGAAAACCTTTGTGTTTGTTTTGGTTTGGTTTTCTGTTTTTTGTGTTTTGTTTTTTTAAAGATAAATAATAGTAATAGTGAAAAAAGTTCCTAATTATTCCTGATTTGGTCCAGTCATTTGCTCGCAAACTGGACACTGGAGTGGTTGAGAATGCATTAATCTATTACAACCTGCTGGCTTGCTCTTTTCCTTTGTTTCTCTTTTTCTTTCTTCTCTCTCTCTCTCTCTCTCTCTCTCTCTCTCTCTCTCTCTCTCTCTCTCCCCCTCCCCTCTCACTGCCCTTTCTTTCCTCTCTCTTTCCTTCCTTCCTTCCATTCCTCTCATCTTCCCCTCCTTCTCCTTTTCTTTCTTCCTTTTCTTTTATGATTGTCATTTAATTTCTTACAACAAGCTGAAATATTGTGACAGTTTCCTTCTCATTCTGACTCTGGGCCCTCACTTGAGATTTTTAACACCTTAGGTGAGTTCAGTGACAACAGTCCACTTTCAGGACTATTTCTATTTCAGCTTCTAAACTTCACACTGCTTCTGGGGCATAACCTAATCAGGATTCGTGTTCATTTTTTTTTTTTATGTTTGGATTCCTTCAAGTACTTTGATTAGTTTTGCAATGATATTACAATGTATTAAAGTTACCTGAGAATGATTTTTCTTCTCAATCCAGCCTCTATTTATACTGAGATATTTTAAGGCATATTTTTATGATATAAGATGTAATAATGGTTTTATATTTTACTCATTGACAGAAATACCTAGTGCCTTATCATTTTCTGCTGGACCTAAGGTTAGACTCCCTACTTCCAGTCTTCAGGCTCTTAGCTCTTTAAAGCCACAGTCAATTTAACAACCCAGGGATGCCTTCAGCGACTTCTTTGAACTGTAAATACCTGGGAAAATGGTGCTAATCACCCAGTCTCTGTGTAGAGAGGCACAAACTTTGGAGATGCCTTGCTCTCTGTGTGAGAACAGAAGCTTAACTTCAGTTTTCTTACTCTAAACTGCAAAAACTATATTCCATCTTGAAGATACCAGAAATACATTATTTCTGGGGGAGGAAAGAAGGAAGCGTTTTCTTTAGCTCCTAAATTTAAGCACTTTAAGCCTTCCTCTTCTTTCCTTTCTTTTGCTTCTTCTTTCGTCTTTCTTCCTCTTTCCCTTCTTACGGATCTTTAATTTGCATTGTTATATCAATGGTTATTTTAAAAAAACATTTATTTTAAGTTTTTTTATCTCAGGGAAAGTTAGGGAGTTCTAAGTTTATAGAGGGTAATTTCGTTTAGGGTTAAACTGTCTGAGGCCCAGCATTCTTTATTTCAAATAGTGTTTGTCAAACATTTATTATATGTTTTACCCACACTAGTCTAAACAGTATAATAATGATTACCAAAACAAACATACCATCCACCGAACACTGGAATTGATCTAACCACTCTGGTCTTTCTAAGATCCTGGTGACGTGTTGCACACACACACACACACACACACACACACACACACACACACACACACACACACACACACACATTGGTCAGTTTGCTGTTTGCTGATGATCAATTACTGCCACAGGCTTGGCTATCTTTTGTTTCTTGTTTGTGGTTTTTGTTCTCAAATGCCCAGGTACAATTCTAAGTGCACTGAAAAGAAAGGAGAATGTTTTGGTTTTCAAAAAAACACAAAGCATTGAGATTTTTAAAAAACATCTGCACATATTTCACTTGCAGCAATTTTATTGATAAATGAAAGAAAACTAAATGTAGCCCCTGCTGAAACACATTGGTTGTTCTACTGATATACATTTGTTCCATGAGACCAGCATTCTTGGCAGTTTATGCCATCAGATTCTAATGCCTCATGGACCACTCATTCCAGATGTCCACCGCTGTAAGTTTCCCTGAGACTTGAGCTTGGAAACCCACAGCTTTTCCTGCATCTTGCTAGCAGTATTCCCTCAGCTGTAATTCTCATTCTCTCTGCTCAAGGGGTAAATTCTAGTCAGTGTCTCAGCTGCGCTTCCAACATGGACACCTGATGTTTTGCAAACTTATACAGAGATTCTATTCCCTTGTGTAATTTTGTAATACACTTGTACCTTTCCCCTAGTCCATTACCCTTTACTTTTGTTTACTTCTTTTTTTTAAATGTTTATCACTAAGCGGTTTAAAATCATCTCATTCTACAATCCATACTTATGTGCACATGTTTAATGCATATGATGAGGTCTGCGCTAATTAGAGTTTATCAAGTCCTTATACATGTAAACTCTGTGTTCAGGCTGATGAATGGTCCAGCTTCTTTATCTTTTCTTTAGTCTTTCACTCTGCTTGAGAACTATTTTGAGTCTCTCTTTCTCTCTTCCAACTGTTTATCTCCATCAACTTCCTCTGCTTTCTGAGTGGGCGATTTCATACCTACTCACCAAGAAAATAACAGACAACAAAACGAATTCTTCTGTTTTAACCTTCTACATACAGAAGCTAGTATCTATACTCAAAGTCTTGGATTTTCCTTACCTTTTTGTGATAAGATAGTAATTTTAAGCTTTGCCTGACAATGTATAAGTATACACCTGCCTGGACAGAGAAGTTCATTGATAAACACAAGATGTCAAAGTTATTTTCATTATTTATTGGTAAGGCTGATACGACAGCCTTTATACAGCACAGTTTACATAAGTTATCAAGATACAACTGTGTACAGTCACAAAACCAAGACATGTTTTTTACAGAGAATAAAACTCAAGACAGATTTACAAGCATTTTGTCTCTACACAATTCTTGTTTATTTTCAGGTCGGTTTATACAATCACTAGCCCAAGAGTTAGCATTTGTTCATTAAGGTTTCAGACTGTTTGGTAAACAAGAAAATAATAAAAAGATTAGCAAATCACCAAGAAAGCATGCAACATATCGTCAGAAACGAGACACATCTCCAAGAACTTCATGTTCGGTTGGAAATAAATTTTATTAGGTTTTTAAACTTTTCTTAGACAAGAAACACCGTTTTTAAACAGATGTGTTGTTAAGATATTAGCACACACATTTAATCAGTAGTGGGAGCACCTGAGCACGTCACGGAACGAATGTACAGATACAGTCGAATGATAATCACAGTCACATGCTGACTTCCAGAGGATGAGGCTAGTTCTACAGTTGCTATGTTTCCAAATGTCTAGGTATATACAGGATAACAGACTCAGAAAAAGCTCTCAGTCTACCTATCAGATAAAGGACTTGATTAGATTTTTGTTTAATGTAAATCTTCAATAATAGCCACACGAGACATACAGAAAACATCAATGTGTCATAGTCAATGAGAATATAGGTTTCACTCATTCATTCATCCTTGTGTCACTAAAGGCAAACAACTATTAAGGGAAAAGCTCATGGTTATTGAGCTTTCACTTTCATTTCAAACTCAAAAGGAGGGAAAGTTACACCTCTCATACGTATAGTTATAAACACATGTAGCTGTAGTTGGCTAATTTTGGACAGTTTGACATTATAGCAATTAAAATAAGCTTTTAAAAATATTGTTAGTTATGATTTAAATAATAAAGTAAAAAAATACTATAAACATCTTTATGATACTTTAATGAAATGAAGCATTGATTAAATCATTTCTAAGAAACTGGGCACAATATAGTAACAAATAATTTATTTTACTCCGTATCACTGCCACCGCTATTGCTACTATGACTACCACCAACATCATAACAACCATTCTATAGTGAGAATCAATATCAGCTGGTTACCAGCTATAATATTCCCAGGATACGACTAGTCTAGTGTATATGATTCCCCCAGTCAACCTCATAGATATGCAGAGAATGTATATTTAACTATCATGATCTATTAAAATATGGACCATATTAAGGATTCAAGGGTAATTACTATCCCTTAATATTGAGTATTTTTCCTTTAAAACACAAAAGGTAATCAAATGAGTTTAGAGTCACCAAAATTTTTCTTAATATTAAGTAAAATCAGAGAAAACACCAACTTCTTGCTACTAGTGTTATCTGTATCTATAATTATGATTCTATAATTTCCCATCTTATATAAAAATTCACTCTGTGCTTTTTCTTCTCTATTGAAAGACCTCTTAATAATAAATTTAAACCAGCAGGTAACTTTCATATCTGATGACTCAATGGACTAGTAGGGAAATGAAATACTTCTCAAGGTTCAAGTGTTGCAAGAAGATTACTAATCTAGTAATTAGAGATTATAAATTGTTACTATTAAGATAAAAAGCTAATTCTAATAACATAAAGTAAAAGAAAAAGTGGAAAATCATGTATCGTGTTATTTACAAAAAAGTAAAAAAACACTAAGAGCCCTATTTGCAATTAAAAAAGAAATAGTTTTGTTGTGAGAAGGGCAATCAGCGTCCCTCAGAAGTGCACTCGTATAAGAATTGGTGTTGCATAGAGCAATTCCAGTTACAACCTAGGAGTTTCATCAGCTGCAAACTTGGCACACTGGCAGGATCTTTTCCTTTCTCAAGGGGAATGCTGGTGCATGATCAGAAGCTCTGTCACTGACTCTCTTGATTGGTCTGATTGATCTAACCCATCACTAGCTTCTTAGAACGGAGGGGCAGCTGTATTAGGAAGCCTTCCATTCTTTCACGCTTGATAGCTAGCTACTCAGGATGATCTTGCTCTGGTGGTCTGTCTGTGTAAGGTGTAACTAGAAAGGAGTAAGCTTCCGTGCTGTGCTATACAACCTTCCAGGGAACAGTTGGAGTGCCAGTGCTGTAGAACACGATGAACCAGAGCCCACTGTGAGGAGGAAATGGCAGAGCCTTTTGATGTCAGAAGATCGTCTTAGACGTCTTTCCCCCTCCTTTGTGACTGATTATAGGCTTCCTCAAGTGAGATTGTCTGCTGGAAATATCCATGGCAACCACCAGCAGCTCTAGCAGCCGCTAAAACTAAAGTGGTAGCAACATCCTAGCTTTGAAATTTCACATCTCCCATTGTTTACTTTAGAAGACTATCAGTGGTAAAGGGCATCACGTGGTCTGGGAAGAGGGACAAAAAGATGGAGGGAAGTGAGTGGTGGTATTTTAGGACAAGCAATATGGATTTAATTTTTTTTTATCAACATAAGATATATAATTTGTCATATACCAGAAATCCTTTACTCCAAGTGTTTTACATAATGTTTTTCTCTAAAATAGGAGAAAATTCAATATCCAACCAATAATTTTGAGATGATTTCCTTTAATCCGACTAGACTTTCATCTTAAGTAAAGCAACAGCTTTTGGGTTCAAAACTCTACAAAGCAAGTTAGTTTGTTTTTGGTTCGTTTTGGGGATTGGATTCTAATCGTGCATTTTGATAAATTTGGTGTGACAAATAATTTTTACTTAATATCCAATCCTTTTCATGTGAAATGGAAGTTTATATTTAAATACAAACGCATTTTGGAACAATTGACTGCTTTTTTCCATGCTAATGCTCACCAAGAGTTGGAAGTTGTTTCTCACATATAAAATTTGAGAATTAAAAAGCTACATAATAATTAACTCTCAGTTTATATATAAAGCTATATTTGAAAATGTGCTTCCCTATCTCATATGTTTCTTTATACACCATTATTTTGGGGGATAGTGAGTTTACATGAGATTTGCAAGGTGATCTGTGCAACGTGAGTAGTAAAATCAGGACTAGAAGCCAGAATTTTCATCCCAGCTGAATGCGTTTCCCACAGTTTCTGTGTCACTTTCTCTATTGGCATTGGTGGTTGATGGGGAAAGAGAATGCTTCATTTTTACTGGTTCATACATGGGTTGTTTGAGTCTATACTATTAAAACAAGTCAAATATGTTTTAATTTCAAACATTGACCCTTACATCCTTTCCCATCCCGTGTGATTTCTAATTCTGATATCCCTAGCAAGAAAGCAGAAGAGGAGAAGGAACATGGCATTGACATCAGAATGTTCATTATGTAGTCATTCAGTTTAGAGAAAAACATGGAAAATCAGGAAATGACAAGAGTTTAATTAATGTCATATGACAAATATAGCTTGTTTGCCAGAACAATAATTTTAGATCTCTGACAGTACATTTTGCAAGAGAAAGGAAATATGCAATATGATACATGTAATAGCAGTTCCTCAGAGAACGAGCAACCCTTTTCTTAGGGCACACCAATTACTCTAGATACCTTCATGTGTACAGTTGAGATCACCTTGACTTGATGCAAATTATGGATATTGTAATGTTTTCAACCAAGGTACATGTTTTGTGGGTTAACATTCTTCTTTAATATCCAGTCTCTAATTTTTTTGTTTTGTTTTTGTTCTAGATAAATACAATTTCACTTTAACCTACTAGTATCTTCACTCTTCACTATTTTAAAATACACCAAAACTGATGTGCTTTTGTCACATAGAATTTAGACCTACTGTTGTATAGCTTTCTAACTTAGACACAGGGAGAACATGCACTGTGTAATCTAAAAATCCATTGTTCACAACTCTGGCTTAATTTTCCCCATAAACACAGTCACCTTCTGGTCCTGTAGAAAACTCAGAATTGAATCTTATGTCAGAATTCCAAAACAGGAAGTTTCATGAGAATATAAGACAAGGAGTTTTGATCTTTCGAAAACCAAGATTCATTACATCAGTTTTTTTTTCCCCAACAAGTTTACGTGTATATAAGCGATTGCTTTCACACTACCTTTCAACGCCTTAATAACCTTTGTGCCACTTTTTTTTTTCCAGTTCCAACTCAGTCTGATCAAAGATATTTATCTTAAAAAGTCAAATCTTCTCTCAGAGCTTCTCTTCACAGCTATGAGCAATCCAGTGTCTCTGGCCTGTTTTCATCAGTTTGCTTTCAGTGTGCCACAGCAAGGCCATCTGTCTGCTTCTTGCTTGCGATCTCATGTTTGCCCTGGAAAATGTAGATCAGCACAGTAGTGTTCAACTCCAGTCTCGATCTGAGGCTGCAGAGCTGTTTCCTCACCCTGAGCAGACAACGTCCTCAGTGTGTTTGAGTGGGACTCACCAACAATTTGTGCCAATTGACTATTCTTTTCCTCAGATCCACTTTGTCAAGCCAGATACATGCTTCTCCAATCAACGTCTTCTTCATAAACTTCCCTCCATTGGAGAAAAGTAAAATCTAGAAATCACAGCCAGAATTATATGGAGATAGAGACACACATTTGAACATTTTTCTGATTTTTAAGAAGTTTTAATCATAAAAAGATAACCAGGAAGAGAGGGAGATGTGAGGATATATTACATGTTCTTGAAAGAAAGCAGAGATGTTCTTGAAATATATATTAATACTAACTAGTTCCGTTCAACATTTCTATTTGTCTTTCTTAAATTTTACTATATCCCCAAATCACACACTCTGAAGGATAGGCTAATATAATATAATATACATAATATAATAATACTCATTCTAATTAGATATGCTTAAATTGATGAAAACTTTCATATTTAAAATCCATAATTCCATATATAACTATAAGTTTTGGGTTTGGAGACTTCACATACTTTTTTAAATCATTCAAGTCCCTATCTTCATAATAAGTTAATTTCAGGAAAACTCCATTCTTGTGGCTCTCCTCTCTTTTTTTTTTTTTTTTTTTTTTTTTTTTTTTTTCGGAGCTGGGGACCCAACAGGGCCCTATGCTTCCTAGGCAAGCGCTCTACCACTGAGCTAAATCCCCAACCCGTGGCTCTCCTCTCTTAATTTAATCTCTGAATGATACATTTGTCTGTATAGAATTTAGAGTTTTTAGTCTTTAGTGATTTATACTAGTTCTGTAAATGAAACTTAACTTGGTCTTTTCAAATATATGTATATAAGGTATATGCATATATGTTTTAATTTATGTGGATGCGTGTCTGCTAGAGTCCTGAAGACAATTTCAGAGGCCTTGAAGCTGAAGATACAGGATGTTGAGAGCCAGCTGACATGGGTCTCCGGTGGTGAACTTTGGTTCTCTGGAATAGCAGTTTGGAGTTTCAACCATTGAGTTATGCCTCCAACCACTGAACTTGTATTTTTAATATGTGTTCAACTCTACTGCAAGGTATTCAGTACTAGTATCATGGAATGATTTCATATTTTTCCATATCTTCTCTATCCACATTTCCTTTCTCCACATGTCTACTGAAGGCATGTTTTTTGATAATCATTCTGCTAGACTACAGGGGAAAAGCTAATGAAAATTAAGCTTTGCCATAGAAAAACAATAAGATGTAAACATATAAATTATCGACTAGGAGAAACACTGCTTAATAGAGAAAGTAAGTGAATGAGGTGTTATGAATTATACTCAGGGTTCTCAATAAAAATGAGTATTGAAAGTTGGGCCATGGGAATACACGAGAAAGAAGCTTTCAAAGGGAGGAAGATACGAGCAAAGAACTCAAGGCTTAGTGTAATTTAAAAAGACTCAGATGTGTCTGGAATATAGAAAAGTGACAAGTAACTGAGGCCAAATCAATATAAATAAAGCCTACTTCGGAGGACCTTGAATGATACAAGAAAATGACGTTTCACCAGACAGCTTTAATAGAAATCAAAGTGTTTGGTAAAGATTAACTCTGACAACAGTGTGATGAATTCAAAGAGATGAGACATCAGTGAGAAGAAGGCCAGGTGGATTACCAAGTTGTTGTAGGTAGCAAGGTAAAGAGCCAAAAGAATTAGGGAGAGCTACCATGAGAGCAAGAATAATCCACCCAAAGTAGCAAAACAGAGCAGTGAACCAGTGGGGAACCGGACAGAGTGAATGCATTAAGGGTTCCACAGGGCTCCGTTGGTGATATTCTAATGATTAGCTATCATGCAGCATATGATCAGTGTCTAAACACAGAATAACTGAGTGAATAATAAGTGTAATAATATGAATAGAAAGGTAAATCAGTAATCTATAACACAGTTACCTGAAGCGAATGGCCCGCAGGACTTAGGCTGAATCTAAAAGTTTCATTAAAAGAAGGCTCTCGATCATGTCGGCATACTCTTGTCTTCTTTTTAATAACCTTTTTTTGGGTAGAGATGTTTATCACATATAGTTTCACATATAAATCTGAAAATAAGAATAAGCCCATTAAGTACCCATCAATCAATCACAGCTGTATGCTGACGTTCTCACCATGTAATATACAAGCATAGCAGACTGTGTACAATTTGTAGCAGAAATCGTAAAGTGATTATAAGTATAGTATTTTCTTATGAATTTAAATTAATTTTACTTAATGGTTGCTTATTTTGTGTAGCACTCTAATTTTTATGCTGAAAAATCTAGCTAAAGTCTAGGAAAATGATTCTATCCTTAAAGTGAAAGTTAAATTATTTTTAGCACATTTTTAATGTATTCCATGCACAGGTGACATTTTACCTAAAATCTCTTGTCATGTTTAAGGGATGGTTCTAGAAAGCTAGTAGGTGTCCTTCATTGATCATTATCATGACAGTAGATACCTGGTAAATGATCCGGAGACTTAAATTTGTAGGTAATATTTCTGCACTGGAGAATTTCAACTATTAGCTGTTCACCATCTGTTTTCATTTCCTTCTTCAATGCTAGCTTGATTTCTCCCATTACTTGAGTTTTACCTAGAAGAATTCAACGAAAACAAGTTGAAGAATAATTAATGCTACTTATTAATTATTTAGCTTAATCACTGCTCCAGATGTTCACTTACTGGATTTTTTATTAAGTGTTAAACGCTTTATTGTATGTTATGGATAAAATGCACAGTTCAAGCCCTTAAGGAATAAATAGCTTCATGGGGATTACTTCATTCAGATATTTGTAAGAAAGCATGCTAAACATGATGGTGGACCAAAGAAATTCTAAGTAGATGTGGTATTCAGCTGTGGAATCTTAAGTTTGAAGAGGTAGCCTTGCAGTAGGAAAAACAAACATGGGGTTCACAAAATTCTAATACAATATATAGGAAACAGTCTTTTAACTGTTTTCCAGCAGTTGCGTTTGACAAGGCTTGCTCAAGAATACAGGGTAGCCAAAGACTATACATGGACTGACCCTGGGCTCCAACTGCATAGGTAGCAATGAATAGCCTAGTAAGGGCACCAGTGGAAGGGGAAGCCCTTGGTCCTGCCAAGACTGAACCCCCAGTGAACATGATTGTTGGGGGGAGGGCGGTAATGGGAGGAGGGTGGGGAGGGGAACACCTATCTAGAAGGGGAGGGGGAGGGATTAGGGGGATGTTGGCCTGGAAACTGGAAAAGGGAATAACAATCGAAATGTAAATAAGAAATACTCAAGTTAATAAAGATAAAAAAAAAAGAAGAAGAAAAAAGAAAAGGTTTTCTGTGCACCAATACAGACTGCAATTAGGAACTCATCCAGCTCAGCTCCACCAGGGCTCAAAAAAAAAGAATACAGGGTAGCACACCCAAATCTTACTGTATAGAGTTTCTATTTCCTATTACACATACAGTATGTGTAAAATGCATAAATCAGTATCAATGCATGTTTACATTTAAATCAGAATCTTACATTTCTGATGCTGATAAATCTAATCCACATAAATAGGACTCTCTTGATTCTTTAACAGTACAAACATAGCCTAAAAGCAAATGTTTGAGAATATAATGCTGGCAGCCATGTTTAAAAAGAAAATATAAAAAACCACTAATCCAGACTCATGGGATTTTTTTCACCTATTGTGAAAAGATAATTTAATTAGATATTTCTATGAATAAATCAATTACTAGGAAGAACCATTCTGAAGTCTGGTTTCAAAAATAATGTAACATTAGAATTACTCCTGGAAAAGATCTAGGGCTAGAAGTAGGATGGGGATTCACTGAAATGCAAGGGAAAAGTAATTTGTTAGCAGATAGGATCATCATATGGGAAATCCAAGGCACTGTTCACTGGGGTCACATAACAACTTTATTTCCACATTCACATAAGAATTTATTGAAAGTCTCTAAACACAATGTATTCTCAAACATTTGTTTTCAGGATATATATTTGTACTTTAAAAAAAGCAAAAGAGCCTTATTTTTATGGATTATGTTTGTCAACATTAGAGTTTTAAAATTCTAATTTAAAAATAAATATAAATAGGAATTTTAAGTAATCATTCATGCTGGACCTAAACCTTTGAGCTGGCAGTCGCTCATCACCCTGGGGTTGTCTGAGTCTCAGAAGTCGGAATAAACAGTCCTGTTGACCCACAACTGAAACTCCAACACCACATCCAAGGAATTCACAAAGGCTACATTATCTCTTCAGAGTGTGAAGACATTTCTGCGTTTGCTGGATTGATTACTTTGAATCTCAAAGGAACAAATCAAACCAAAACTGGATAGGTGGGTAAACTGATAACCACGTGACTGGGATCCATGTCCAACAAACTATAGAAAGATAGACAGGCGTCCTCCATTTGTCAAACCATTCCTGAGATTGGGTATTGCCGGGTCGGGGGGGTTCTTTTTAAAAATTATTACCAGTATATAATAACTGTAAAAAATTGGGCTTTATTGTGACATTTTCATACATGTATATAAGGCCACTGGATCGTATGCATCTCCCATGATCCTTTGTTTTCCCCACGCCCCCTCTCTGATGACTTCCGTTCAAAACAGAATTCTCACTCTAAAGTAAATAGTCATGCAAGGGACCCTCACTATTTGGAGCCAATAGAAGTGGACAAAAGATTGCATTGAAGATACTGAAGCATTTTCTCCCTGAGGAATACACATTTATAGGTCATAGCCTATTTTTCTAGGCCCAAACTCCAATAGCCAACGATCTGTTGCCTTCTAGCCTTCTCACCTTGAAACACTTGCTAATTAAAGTTCCTGAGTCATCACACTATGTGCTTCCTTCTTGGAAGTTTAACTTCACATCCTTCACTGTGGGATGCTTGTGGAACGTTTGATAAGATTCACTCTATTCAAAGACATTCCAGCTCACTCTTTAATATTTCTAACTGGAGAGTAAAGGACATGTTTACTGAAGTCATCCTAAAGCAGTTTTTTGAGTGATTTTTTTTTCCTTCTGAAGCAGATGCTTCTGTGAAGATAAAAAGAAATCAGTGTCTGCTGTCTTCACACCTGCTCCAGATCTGGGTGAAACTTTGAGTCCCAGGGCACCACATACATAGAAGTTGTGTGATAATATTTTTGAAATATAGGATAAATGGCAGGAAAAAATTTTCAACTGATGTTCATGTATCGAAGTCTTGAAACCCATGCTTCTTTGATGGTAGTAGGAGAGTAATATTCTAAAGCTTGGAGAAAAACTTGAACGTTTTCTACCCAATGAAACGCTATATATGTGAAGCAATAAATCTGATTAACCTGATATGAATGTCATCTAAGGTATACATGACTTGATTCATTATATGGAGGCTTACAAATATGTATAATTTTTATGTGTCAATTTACCTAACAGATGATAATAATAATAATAATAATAATAATAACAATAATAATGTTACTCAAAATATAAATAAATTTATTCTGCAATGTGGCACAAACCTGGAACATATAAAATAAGAGAATAAAACAAGTACCGTGGCACATGCGTATAATTCCTGCATTTGGGAGGCTACACACAGGAGGCTCAAGAGTTCAAAGCCAGCCTCTGCTGCACGGTGTGCTCAAGCCAACCAGGCACACACGAGACCCTGTCAGAAAGTAAAGAAGAAGGACGGACAGCGGTCGAGAGATAGAAAGTATGTTTCAAAAGCAAAATGACCACACAATAGACGAAGTGAAATTGAAAAATGCAAGTTGTATAGATAAGAAAGTATTCGTGGATAAGAAAAATCTGGAAACAAAAGTGGATAAAAGTAATGAATACCATGGGTAGAAAAAGCATTAAGGCAATTATACCCAATCATTTATGGTGATTTGAATAAGAGTGCCCTTAATAGGCCCTCATAGATTCAATGCTTGGTACCAGGGAGAGGCACTGTTGCAAGCTGTGGCCTTGCTGGGGGTAGATACCTATTAGAGGAAATGTATCACAGGAGGTGGCCGCCATGTGTCAAGTGCTCAAACCAGGCCTAGCTAGCATCTTTCTGTTGCCTGTAGATCTGGTTGTAGAACTCACAGTCCCTTCACCAGCACCATGTCTGCCTGCATGCTGCCGTATTCATTGCCATGAGCATGATGGACTGAACCTCCGAAACTGTAAGCCATCTTTATTAACTGCTTTCTTTTATAAGTGTTGTCTTGGTCATGGAGACTCTTCACAGCAATAGAACACTAAGCTAGTATCTCACAATCCTGGAAATACTGATGAACTTACGTGTTGAGCTTATGTATTTAATGTCACTTTACAGAAAAAAAAATGTGGTTAAAGAATGGACAGGGGAAGAGTCAGCCCTGTGAAAGAGTGCATTGCTGTATAAAAGAAAACACAGTCGTTGTGAAATAATTAAGACTGAATACTTAAAATGTTAAAAAGACCATCTAGAGGGAATAAGGCAAGGAGAAGAAAAGAGAACATGTGAAAGAAGGAAGGAAGGAGGGGGAGGGGGAGAGGGAGGAGTGGGAGGAGGGAGGGAAGTGGGGGAGGGAAGAGTGGGAGGAGGGAAGGAGGAATGGGAGGGGGGCTGAACGAAAACTAAAGGATGAAGCACAGGCAGCCAATCATATAATGGAAGATGGATGGGTAGAGAACACACTTCCTCATGCTTTAACTGCAGCAGTAGAGTTTAAAATTGAAAGAAAGTGTCAAAGTGATATATGCTTAATCTCTTAATATTTAATTTAGTTTCTTAACCTGTGAAATTTTAAAAATAAAATAATGTATAAAAATATTTATTGAAGTTAATCCTTCCTATATTTCACATTACTATATTCTTTCCATTTAAATTAATATTTATAGAAAGAATGAATAATCTAATTTGATTTTGGGAAAGCTGGGTCTTATCTCTTTAGCTAGATAACATGTTTCAAGTAGTGTGATTGTCAAATTATCTCTATTTTCAACAGGATTTATTTTTTAGCACTTTCTGGGGTGTTTTTCTTTTCATTAAAATATGCAGCGATGTTCCCACTTCTCTCAAAAAAAGTTACACATGTATTTGAAAAAAAGTGTATTTGTCATATCTATGTACCCACATTAATGTAGGGCTGAAATATCTAACTTGTATTTTAGAGAAATACAAACCACTAAAATTAACAATTATCTCACTCCAAAAGGAACGTATAGTAGACATAATCACCACTTCATAGAAAATTGTGGTTTGGTTTGTGCGTTTTGTATATTTAAGAATAAGTCTAGGGTTCTGAGCCTCACAGATACCTTGTACTTTTTGTAAGATTGTCACAACATTGGCTCATTTGTGGAGATATTCACAGCAAAAGGTCTTTGCAAAATGTCTTTATAAAACACACTTCAAAATGTATTAGAATAAAAGGATTTCAGAAATACTTTTGTGGTTTATGTTAGCCCTGTACTAGACTTTATAAATCAGGGAAGCATCGGCCAGAAAACTTTTAAGTGGCTTAAAATATGCAAAATGTTCCCTTGAAGGTTTTGTCCATATGTGCACTTTGGGTTGAAGATGTAAGGTCGAGGCCAAACAACAAAAAACTCAAGGAAAATCCCCCCAAACTGCCAGGTATGGTGGCTGGCACCTTTAATCCCAGTACTGGGGTGGCAGAGGCAGGCAGATTTCTATGTGCAAGGCAACCTGGTCTAAATAGTGAGTTCCAGGACTGCCTCAGAAAACAAAAAGAAACATTTCTAAAACACTTACATAAGATCTTTGTGAAAACGTTTGCTAAAGCTGCAGTTACTTACTGGTGTGCATGTTGACTGAGGAAGCATTTATTTTTATCTTTAAAGTTTTATTTTTTAATTATACTTAAGTCTGTGTGTGCATATGCGTGCGCATGTGTGTGCACGCGGCAGTGCAGCTGCCTGTATACTCCGGAAGAGGGAGGAGGATGCTGGAGCTGGAGTTACAGGCTGCTGTGAGGCCTGTGAATTGGGTGCTGGAAACTGAATTTGGGGCCTCTCAAGAGCAGCAGTACTGCTCTTAACTGCAGAGCCACCTCCCCAGTCCCTGAGAAAATGCTCCTTTGAAATCACAGTTAGAATCTCTAAACCTCTAACACTTAACTAAACTTCATGTAATTCTGGTTTTGTCTCAGCAACTTTTCCTAGTGCAAGATCATTGTAGGCAAAGCTGTCTTTGGGAGTTATTTCAATAAATAGGAAGTCTCTAATGTGGAAAAGAAATGAATGACAAGATAGACTTTTTTGAAAGGGAAGACTATAAAAATGAAGACACAGAGAGTAGACCTACTAATGAGTACTACTCAGTGAAGCAGATTCCAGGTGCCAGTGAAGGAAGTTAGAATTGGTGTTATGGAAATGTGTTCACTCTAACTTATCACCCGCCTCTCATTACTGAAACCAAAGCCAAGAAAGCCTTTATTAGACTGAATAGGTCTTATTGCACTTACTAGAATTAAGGTGGATTTTTTTTTGTAAGAAATTTTATCCTCTATCATAGGGAGGTGGCAGGTACCACATTAGGTCTAAGTTTGAGCCTGCTATGGGGGCACAGGCAAATGTAGGTGATCTGAGAAATTAGAAGGTTGAGGAGAAGGATATAGGAGTTTATAATCATCTCTCGTGAACATGGAATTTAAAGTCAACCTGTTTATCATGTTTCACAAAGAAAACTGGAAGCTCCTTTGGCTACAAGTATGTATGTAACATAAAATGATGTAATGTTACTACTTGTAACCTATTTCATATTTGTAATATGATTAAGCTTTTGAGTTTTCTTAAAATATATAGTTCTGGGTCTCTAATACTAGATAACTTCTGTCCTAAATAATTTTGTATAATTCCTAAACTCCAATTTTTATGGAATTTTTCCTCATGTGCTCATACTTGTCAACAGTGATGTAAAGTTCCTCATATAGTAATTATTGCATTTACTTTTATTATTCCCTCTGTATCAATGTCATATATATGTAATTTTTGTTTTGTAAATTTCAATATTATTCAAGTAAAATGTTGATACTATTCCTCAAATGAAACTTAACAAGCTTTCACCGTTTGCATTTTATGACATTCATTATATTTTTTAAACTTTATATTATATTTATTGTGTTTTGAAGCATGACTTCTTATAGACCTAGTTGTGGGATGATTTCATTACACAGGTAAAGGCAGGTACAAGATAGAACGAGGCCTATCATTGGGCGAGAAGGAAGGATGGGTGAGAGAAAAGTTTGAGGGAAGAAGAATAGACTGCAGAGAGGCCATGGAGAGAACATGGAGGCTGACGTTAAGATTCCACTCTGTGTATTTACAGGTTGTTATGAATGTTCTTAAGGGATGGATGTGTATAGGGCTTTGTATGTTTAGGTGGGCAGTTATATCTTAATAATTGGATCAGAGGTTATTGTGTTGTGTGTTCTTTCATGTGTAGATTTAATAGTAAGAGAATGTGCGGCGGCTAGAGACACTAGGCCGCCGTGGAGTTGGGATGTGTGTTTCTGCAAGATATCTAGCAGATATCTTGGGGCACTGCAGTGCAGGACCTAGTCGGAGATAAAAGACAGTCGGTTTTTATAATTTTACAACAACACCTGGCTGGTCATGAACTCATGAACTGTGTAGCTGAGGCCAGCCTTGTACTTGTCTTTATATCTCTCCAGTTCTGGGATACAGGCATAGAGGAATCTTCTTCCAGCAATATGGCTGCTCTGGCAAGGGATCACATCCAAAGACCTAGATCTGTGAAATCTGGAGACACATCTACCATATGCCTTTAATCACTCAGGCTGGAATACAGACATGCCATGTTTGAAAGTGACCTCTCATTGAGGGGTAGACAAAGTGATGAAGCAGAGAAAGATTTGGCAGAGTCAGAGATGGAATACATCCAACTCTCATGCGAACAGCACAGGAAAGAGAAGCTATTTAAGAGCAGCTCAGGGAGAGAGAGAGTTGAACTTGTGAGTGAGTTCATAGACTTCTGTGCAGGTCAGCAGAGGCAACTGAAGCCAGAGAGGAAGAAGGCAGAAGATTAGTACAAATTGCCAACATTAGTTTCAGGCCAAGCAGAAACATTCAGAGAAAAACTGGAGAGAAACCAGATTGAAACAGTCAGTTTGGAGAGGAGTTTGATAGAAGAGGTAAGTTAGACCAGCCAGCCAAAGTTCAGCTAGAACTAGAAAGGGTGAGATTATTGACCAGTAAGCCTCCGAGACAACAATTACACCAGGCAAATAAAACATATTTTTACATACAGGTATGTATTACCAAGACTGGCACAAGTTTTACTTTTAATTAATAACAATGATTTTCTGGATGTTTGGGGTGACGTGTAGCGCCTTGTTAGAGGTAATGAAGTGCATCACCTCACATACTAGAGTTTACTTCCCAGTTCTACTGAGGCAATGGGAAATCAGACCTAATATTAACTGACCACTTGAACCCAGCAAACCTGTGTTTGCCGTTAGGCTTGTTTGCTTTTCTACTTAGAATAAATAAAGCGAAACAAGGAAATTCTGTTTCGAGATATTCGTATATCAGCACTTTAAGTTGAATTTTTTTTTTTGTCAAATGTCTTAACGGATAACAAATTCTAACTTACTAAAAATTTGAATTATACCCAATACATAGGATTTTAAGTTACCTCTGTGCTCGATGCCTAGCCGACACAATTTACCATAGAGATGACAGCAAAACACAATCCACATTGACCTTAAGTCACATGTGAATATAAGGTCTATATAAGTTAACTATTTTAGAGGAAAAAACCCTTACATTTTAAAACTATAAGTATATATGTTACATCTTTTTTGCCTAAAATTACTGTAGGATTTGATATAGGAAGAATGTGTTTTTTATTGAAAATATATTCTTCTCCTATACAATACATCCCAACTCCAGTTTCCCCTCCCTCCACTCCTCCTAGCTGCCACCCACTCATCTCTCCCATCCCTAGATCCACACCCTTTCTGTTTCCTCTTCAGCAAAGAGCAGGCCTCCAAGAGACAACAGCCACACAGGTCAAAATGTGGCTGGCAAGGCAAGGCAAAAGCCCCCGTATTCAGGATGGACAAGGCAACCCAAAAGGAGGAAAAGAGTCTTGAGATGAGGCAAAGGAGACAGGGCCAAACAGGCTCCCACTGTGGGAGCCTCACAAAAACAACAAGCTAAGAGTCAAGGATCCACAGAGGACTTGTGCAGATCCATGTAGGCCCTGTACTTGTCACGTCAGTGGGGTCATCGTGGGTCTGGGACTCGCTAGTGTGAGGTGTAGACTTGATGGCAAAAAATAAAAAAGGAAACAATCAAGAGGGTCGAAAGAAAAGGGGCAGTTGATTTTTTTTTTTTTAAGAAGCCCTTTTTACCTCACGGAACTTGTCACAGAAGAAGGAGCCCACTAATTCATTCTGCTCACCCTCCTTCCTCTATCATTTCCGGCCAGGTGTGCTAATGCTACCCGGGAGGTTGTAGTGATCTGACTTGCGAGGACAAAATCACCTCACATCCTTTTTAACAAATGCAAAGTCGTTTAGGCTGTGGAACTCAACAATTATCTATAATTAGTACTTACCTTTTCTTTGTGCCATACCTTCCCAGAGCAAGAAAAGCTACAAGATTTTCAAATAACCGTGGCAATCCTATTTGTATTGAATTTCATGACCTTGTTTTCTGGCTTTATTAAAGCCACTATAAGATATTCAAGTTTAATTCTTAGAGATGTGCTTTCTTGACACGTTATCCTACCTATATCTGACAATATGCATATATACATACATACATGTATTTCTTGACAAAATATAAAAATGAAATATTTCTGAGGCTAGTACTAATTTTTTGTTTGTTTAAAAAGGGAAGCAGAGCACAATTAGCTTACTTAATTCTATTCCCAATTCTCTCGTGGTAAGGTCACAATATGGAGTCATTTCTGCTATCTAATTCCCTTCTTGTCTTAAAAACCAAGAGGTGACTGTTGGATCCCAGTACTTTCTATGAATAAATACTACTTAAAAAGTAAAATAATCGGGATTGGGGATTTAGCTCAGTGGTAGAGCTCTTGCCTAGCAAGCACAAAGCCCTGGGTTCGGTCCTCAGCTCTGGAAAAAACAAAACAAAACAAAAAAAACCCAAAAAAACAAAAAAATAACCAACAACAACAAAAAAACAAAACAAAAAGTAAAATAATGATTTTTAAAATAAACTCTGCTAATATTAACTGATCAATGGTTATTATAACATTAACAATGGTTATTATGACATTTTCAAGTATATATGGATAAATGTTATCGAATTCATTGCCTATTATCCTTAAAATTTATTAGGGTGTCTCAAGAGACCTTGGGTGAGAGATTACTTATTTATGCAGAGTAGCTTGTGAGATGATGGCTCAGTGGATGCTGTCTGCTACTCAGACTGAGGATCTGAGTTTGATTGAAGTGACCGACATGGTAAAAGAAGAGAAAAGACCCTGGGAATTTTTCTTCTGACACCTACACATGCATCATAGCAGACAAATGGCCATACATATATTCAAACAATAAATAAAAATGTGTTTTTAAAAACAAGAGCTTCAATTATTGATCAATGATTATGCCACCGATGCCTGAATTAGAGAATTCATAAGGCAGAATTAGTGAATATCTAGGAGATGTGACAAAAGCAAAGCTCTTAGAGGGTCACCACTGTGTTTGATTTTACAAGGAAAGCATGTTCATCCTCACACTATATCAAAGATTTTAACCTATTTTTTTCACAATTTGCATTTTTATTTTATCACATAAATAAAATGTTATTAATGATGAATACCTATGAAATCATTAAATAACAAATATGTAAATTCTTGCCTTATTTATTTGTAATAATACCCTAATATTTGTAGTAGATGTTGATACTCTTCTTTTAAAAAATAGACAATATACATGTTAGGCTGACTAAATTGCAATTGTCATAAATTGGATTATTACATATTACCAATAAGTCAGCCTATATTTATTTACTAATTTGTGATAAAAAATATTTCATGTGATAGTGATTCTTGTCCTGTATATACTCTTCTGGAATCATGTATGAGATTAAGGAATTTGAGATTTAGAGGAAATACTATGTGTTTTCTTGTATACATAGATGTGAACTGGCAACTCAAGATTTGTGGGGATGTTGGTCTGGAAAAAACTGGGAATAGGGAACAGGATGAATACGTACCCATTTTATTCACAAATATTAATTTATTTTTATAATTGAGTCCTTCATTTGAATGGCAATGGCACTGAATATCATCGAAGCAACACTCATGCTGTGTTCATGACATCTTGTATGTTCATTAGTCCATAGACTTTACAGTGTAAAGACTATTTATCATTGCTATTTAGACCACAGAGAAAACACGCGGGGGTATATAAGATTATTTGTCTAACATCTTTAATTGTTACTGGAGGCTTAAAAACATAACTATCATTTCCACCTTGATCAAAAGAAAGCTATTTCGCTATTCGAATTCAAAACCTGGGGTTTTTCCATTCAACTGTGTTGAGGGTACGACTGAGAGATGTTTTGGAATTCTTTCCAAGCCTATTGAAGATTAGTCATATTTTAGTCTTCTTTGCTTTTCACGGGTATTGTCTTAGTTAGGATTTTACTGCTGTGAACAGAAACCATGACCAAGCTAACACTTCGATAACATTTAATTGGGGCTGGCTTACAGGTTTAGAGGTTCAGTGGATTATCAACAAGGTAGGAGCATGGCAGTATCCAGGCAGGCATGGTGCAGGAGGAGCTGAGAGTTCTACATCTTCATCTGAAGGCTGCTAGAAGAAGACTGGCTCCCAGGCAACTAGGAAGAGGGTCTTAAAGCCCATGCCCACAGTGACTCAAGTATTCCAACAAGGCCATACTTCCTAATGGTGCCATGTCAGGCCAAGCATATACAACCCAACACAGGTGAGAGCCATTACTATGGAAGTTATGAAATGGATCCTAACATATTTTCCTGTATTAAGGATGAAGACTGAGAAAGGAGATAGTTTGTCATATTTTCACTAATTTTATTTTCCTAAGGAGATATTATAAAAACTTTTATTTGCAATAACCCAGAATCAACAAAATAGATACATCATACAATAAGCAAGTATTATTTTGACCTACTCAGATTTAAGAGTTTCAGGAAAGTAGGCTAAGCCTACAGATTCTTTGTGCATTCTGTGCTAAGATGTTTTTATTTCTGAGATAAAGCCCCAAAGAACATAATTCAGGGAAGGAAAGTAAGCTTTTCTGATGGAATTTCCTCTCAAGCTTTTAATAGTTTTTAAGAAGCTCTTTGACACATCCCTCTTAGCGTCCATTTTATTGTGATTAGAAACAGCCAAGATCTCTTTGTAAATCTTTTTAAGTGGAATTCAGTTATTACCTTGTATGAGATAACAAAAACCAGATAATTTCACCAAATTATAAATTGAAAATATAAGTGGACACAACTTTTTAAATATTTAAAATTTTGAAATAATCCCCCAAAGTCTGAAGAAAACAATGCCTGGACATGACAGAAAGCTTGTAAGTGGGAAGCTGAGAGAAAATAACAGGACACAGCTGATATCTACCCAAATATGGAAGAATGGAGAGGAGGAGGGTTCAACCAACAGGGCAGGAAGGTTAACAGAGAAGGAGAGGGAAAGGGCAAATAATACTAAGGTTGTTTCATAAAGCTCCAATGAATTTTATTATTTTATATTTATTATAAAATCACACATAATGTATATGGTTATGAATATACATCTATCTATTTATCTACACACACACACACACACACACACACACACACACACACACACACCCTGATCTTAAAGAAGACATATCAGTAGAGTTTACATTGTTTCCCTTAAGAGCCACAGCCTAACAAAAACCTCTAGTCTCAGGCATGAGAAATCTCTTTTAAAGCAGTAATGATGAGACAGTAATAATGATTCAGTGACAGGCTTCAAACTGGCAGTCCAGGAGATTAAACTTAAAAACCCAGACTTCAGGCAGCTAGTCAGAAACTGCAGCACCACCTGGCCTGAAGCAAGGAAACAGCAGTTACCAGCCATCCCCCAAGCCCTGGTAATGGTTTTGAAATGCCTAATGTAAGACAAAGCCCACCTACCGTGGGATTGCCTTAAAGCACTTTAAATCAGACCTGCATGTTCACTTAGTTGTCTCTCTGTCTTGGTAATGGAACCCCAGCATGCTGGACACTGTTTGTGTTTACATATTATTTCAGTCAGGGGTATCATTCTTCAGTGAATCATGGACCCTTATAGTTGGTCAGGGTAGTCTAAGTAACTCTCTAAACAATATAGATTGTGGCTATTGTCACCTATTGCCTCTCAAAAGTTAAGGCAAGACCCTATTTCTGAAGACACACACATTTAGGACATAGGACACAGATCAGTTGTGCTGTGTCTAACCTGAAAACCTCCTTTCTACATAGTCTAACTTCCATGGTATCAGAAAATGCTATGCAATCTGTTGAGGCAGAGAAGCAATTATTAGTCCTACCCAGCCGTGATGCCTGTGAGCTACAACAATGACCAACATGCAAGGCAGGGTATCCATGATGGTGTAGTAGGTAGCATTCAGTCAAAGTCCAGTCAATAGGAGAAAAACCATGCCTTTCCAGGGGTATTGAGCCCAAGAATGTTACCAGAGAACTTATTAGTCCCCATTATTCTAAATCTTACCTACAGGCAAGCATAGCTATTACCCCTTTCGAAGAGGCTTCTTATAGTAAATGGAGACTATCATAGAAAATTAAAACTAGACACAATAACAAGTCATGGGAAGCCCACAGATATCCATGTCCCAATGAATGCATTTACTTCATAGTTCATGCCTTTATGGTTCAAAGAATATCACAGAAAAGGGGGGTGGAAAGATTCTAAGAGCCAGTAACTAGGAAGCCTTTTGTGAAACTTGCATTATAGCAGTTTCCTCCAAGGTTAGTTAGCTTGTTAAGTTAAGACTTAAGATATAAAAGTAAAACAGTAGCAGTTTTTAAAGTGAGGTGTTTACAAAGATGTAAAATAACAATGTTCTAAGGGGGGCAGGATTTCATTCTTCAAGGAAGCTCCTTGAGATAGGAAATAAACAATTCGAAATAGTTTCAGGAAGTCCCTGAAGTTGTACAGGGTCACTAGTCACTTCCTGCCCCAAGAGAATATAAATAGTAGACTGCTGAGAGTCACTCTCAGACAAGCCAAGCTCCAAAGACAACTTTCAGTCAAGCCCAGGAAAAAACAGAGACCAGACAAGCAGCTTGGAAGAAGCAGAGAACTTCATAGAGCACACAGTTCTATGTTCATGGGACACGGAACAAAGACCAGATGAGCTGCTTGGAAGAGGCTCAGACCTTCTAGTTACTTAGAAAGAACACTGAAAACTTTGAGCTACCTGTAGTATGTGCAGTCTGCTACAACTTTTGTGAGCTATCACACATGCTGGGGTGAGCATTGATGGTGTCATTGTCTTTGAGTCATTTCTGTTCCTACTGCAGTAGCCCCTCACCCATATTCCTGTAAGCACCCCCAGTAAACTCACTGGCCCACCATGTTGTTGACTTCCTATCTGGGGTGAGTAGGCATCTCCTAGGAAAAGTCTGTCACACAACCTTAATCTAACACAGATCTTAACAATAACGGTATCAATAGGCATGCTAATACGGAAGGGGGGAAATCTCATAGGATTACACCTCTGAAGAACTATAGGTAACTGATGGCCATGGAGAGAAGGGAGAGTTAGCAATAATCTAGGGATGACCATTGAATAGCCCACTAGCATGATCAGTTCTGAAACTCTATACACACAAACAACAAAGATAGACTCAGTGGATGTGGAAAAGTCTGCAGGCACGAAAGAAAAGGGGAAAGTGGTATAATTATATTCAAACAAAACACATAAAATAAAATAAAATTCTATAAGAGAAGCTTATATAATAGGCACGTTACTAGAAGTCCTTTTTCAGGGAAGAGACCAGTAAATAGGTCAAAGCCAGATTGCTGACCTAGGCTGTCAGTGGATGCCATCTCACTCAGCCAAATGACCTGCCATTGAAAAGCAGGCAGCTACTTGCCCTGGAAATGGTGGGTCAAATCAATATGCTTGGACTGCAGAGGATTATGTGCTATATTTGGAGAATTAAACCAGGCAATAGTAATTCAGCAGAATAAAGTGAGGGAAATGGTTTGGCCCAAAGAGGAAAGCTGACAGAGAATGTCAGAGACTGCAGAATGTCAGCTCCTCCCAGGAATATGTGGTGACTTGGCAGCCAGTGAATCCCCTAGTGAACCTGTGGAGCAGCTTGTGGGATCCAAAGGCACTAGCTCACAGGCTATTTACATAATCTCTCTCTCTCTCTCTCTCTCTCTCTCTCTCTCTCTCTCTCTCTCTCTCTCTCTCTCTCTAATCCTAGGGTTAATTGTTCCACTTTTAAAGCATGGTAAGTCTGGTCTTCCTTGCTGTTTTAAGTGGTTGGTTAAGCCACTTAAATCTTTTCCTTAACTGACATTTTAGAGAAAAGAGCAAACCATAGGTGTACCCCAAGTTTTTCTCTTTTTTTATCTTCCTTCTCTTTGCCTCCCACTTGGCTGTTTTCTTCTCCCCATCTTCCCTTCTTCCTTTCTTTCTCCTGTTTCCATGTCCCTTCCTTTCCTTTTTTTTTTTTTTTTTTTTTTTTTATCCAAGACAGGAACTCTCTATGTAACCCATGCTAACCTCAAACTAATGACCACACTGCCTCAGACTTCCCTGTGTTGAGATTTTCAAGTATGTGGCCATGCTGTGCTCCAGCTCATGGCACCTTTAAGCCATGAATGTCAAGAAAGCTGCTATAAGTTCTAATAGGGGCCTTCATGATTGGGACCAACAGGAGGTCTGACTCACCCAATCCTGCCTGTGAGGAAGTGTAGTTTCCGGTAGCTGTGCCTTTCTACAAGGGCTCAGCTCTTGCCTGGTGCCCCTCCCCTACACTATACCTGCTGGGCACTGAGAACAGCTCTTCTTTGCAGTTCATTATGGTCTGTGTGTGTGTGTGTGTGTGTGTGTGTGTCCTGTACAGCTCCTCTGATCAGTCCTTTTTTCCCCACTGTCATTATATTCTGTGAAATAGCTCTTTGAATGTGTAAGTTGATGCCTATTGAGAAGTTGGATGACTCAGGATTTTCTCTTTTCAGAGGATGTTCTCCCAATTTTATCTGAGACTGTGTTTTTGAATTATGATGTCTCCTTCAGCCAACATATATTGCCCAATATATTCCTGAGCATGTACACTGTGATATTCATTTCTCCTCTTGCTTCACCAATGTGCCTGTCCATTAAGACTTGGAAGAGTTTTCATTCTTCACAGTCACAGATCTCATTACCTTCTCCTTTGCTGATGTCACAGCCTGAAGGAAAAGAGACCTCTGCAAATATCATACAAGAATGTTCAGGCCAGATGCGAAACACTCCGAGCTTTGTTTTCTAGCATGAGTTACAGATTTTTCTGCCTCACAAGCAGTGTGGGAAAAGAGGATACAGAACACCCCTGGGAACAGGAGGGAACAATGAAGATTCTTTTCCTCGGTTTCCCCTTGACTCGATTATTAGCTACTTTCTATTATTTCATATGTGTTTAAGCTCAGTGAGTTCCTCAAACAAAGCCAGATGTTTGATTGCATCCAGAAACAATGGCTTTAGTTCACTATTGACTGAAACTTCTGAAACCAGGAGTCCAAACATGTCTTTCTTATTTTCATATTATTTCTATCAGGTATTTGTCAAGTCAAGAAACCACTTGAACAGCACCAAGGATATGTTATTTTTTTAAAAAAAGATCTATTTACTTTACATATTTGAGCATGTTATGTTAAATAGGCATCTCATCCACAAAAGTCAATACTAACCTTTTAAAACCAGATTTTAAGTAATTCATTGTTTCTTATTCATTGATTTTAATCTCCAACACAATTATTTTCATGAATATTTTCTTGAAATGTATGTAAATACTTTAGTAAGGATAATACACATAAAACCTTAGAGACAAAATATAAAAAAATGTCACTCAGAGACTGCTAATCCATGCTCCCAAAGTCCCAGGGAAAACACTTTTTGAAAATAGATCACATTCAGAGCTCCAAAATACCCCTAAGCTAAAAGCTCACATCCTAGATAACATCACAGACAACTATAAAAAGAATACTGAAAATTAGCTGAGAAATATCACACCCATCTCAACATCAACTAAATTGAGCAAACAGATCAAAATTTTTGGTTCAGCCAATTAATTACTAATTAGAAGGAAATGAAACTTGATCTACCAGACAATCGAAAGTAAAACAACAATTGAGAGAAGACATTTGCCACAAAGTACATTATGGGAAAATTGTTCGTGTTCTTTCCATCCTGGTAGCAAATGTTATGGTTTGTTTATGTTCTGCCTAAGGAGTGGCACTATTAGGTGTGGTCCTGTTGAAGGAAGTGTGTGGCCCGCTGTAGGTGTGTCTCTGTAGATTTGGGGTTTAATACCCTAGTCCTAGCTGCTTGGAAGTCAGTATTCTAGCAGCCTTCAGATGAAGATGTAGAACTCTCAGCTTCCCCTGTATCATACCTGCCTGGATGCTGCTGCCATGTTTCATGATATGGACTGAACCTGTGAACCTGCAAACCAGCCCCAATTAAATTTTGCATCCTTCATGTTCACAGCAGTGAAACCCTAACTGAAAGTAACTGAGATAAAGGGAAGGTACCTACCCACTGATTAAAGCCCTTAGAAGCCAAAGTAAGTATGCCCTGCCTCACTTGGCACAAACATGAAACGTAAAGGAAACACAATCACTTTAGGACCCTAAAATCCCTCTCAGGAGATTGAAACTATTCAACTTCCAATAGGCTTGATTGTCTGGATTAATAAAACAGTAATCAATGAAAGAAAAATTTAAAATTGCCAAATAATATTATCAGTTAACTTTCATAGAAGATGGTTTGGATAAATTCCATTTCTTCCAATTGGACGAAATCCTCTATAGTTCCCCCAACATTTTTGCATTGTGCATCTGTTGATAGATATATCAACATATATATATATGTCTATAAGTTTTTCCCAAATATAGAATTGTTAATTTCGATTCAACTTGACCTACATGTGTTATGGTAGCATTGTGAATATTTGTTCTCTTTGTATAGCACCTTAGACGCAAAAGCTCATCCAAACTTGTTAGTCAGAGATTCCTTTTCCTCACCGAGGTTACCCCAATACTAATCACTCCCACACCCCACACCGGTGTATGCGAGACTGCAGTCACCAAACTTTTTGTACATAGAACAGCAGATCAATGTCACTACATTAACTGACAAAGTTAAGAAAGTGAAACCTAGAGTGTGTATTTAGTATAAAATCCCATTTTACTCTTTTAATTCATATCTAAAATGTATTCTCAAATGCATGCCAGATGGTTTTTAATTCGCAGCCTATTTCTTTCTTTAAGAACCTGTGAAGCACAGGTTTGCATTTCACTTTTCTTCAGTTTGTTCCCCTTATTTTCATTTCCACATTACCCTTAATTGTGAATACTCTTTCTGCATTTCATCTTCATACATCATTTTCAGTCAATTACTGATCACCATTACTGCTTCATGTCACCTGTCTACTACCAAGCTTCAAGGTACATTCTGAATCATGTTTAGAACACACATACCTCACTTGACTTTCCAGAGTTATCCCCATTTTTTTCTGTCTCTGCTTCTACCTACTGTGGGATGATGACTGTGCTAGTGGAGATTTGTCTCTACAACCTCTCATTTCTGGAAGCCATGTTAGGCTTCCTATGTGTATAGATATTTGGCCATTCTCAGATTTCTGATGGGGTTGAAGACTGATTATAGTCTCATAGCCTATCAGGCTGTTTAACTTTGAAAATATTTATCTTATTAGATGGTTATCAGATAGTATATAAGCTAGCCAAGATATAATATGGATTTTAAGACTTTCTAAACCTGGAACGGATAACTGAATGTTCTGCTTAACTGATAGAGTGTTGGACTGGGTGTTAGATATATTTTATGTTTTTAATTACAAAATGATAATAGTTGTGCTCAGCTTATATTTGAGAAAAAAGTTTTTTCTAATTAGACAAAAAGGGTGAACTGTGGGATGGTGTCACAGGTGAAGCAGGTACAAGATAGAAGGAGGCCTGCCATTAGACAAGAAGGAAGGATGGGTGGGAAAAAAGTTTGAAGGAAGAGGAGGAGACTAGAATGGAAAGGAGGAAGAGAGAGGAGGGAGAGGGAGAGAAGCCATGACAGGTGACGTTAAGATTCTGCTCTGTGTATTTACAGGTTGTTCTTAATGTTCTTAAGGGATGGATGGTACTGGGCTTTGTATGTTTAGGTGGGCAATTATTTCTTACCAATTGGGTTAAAGATTATTGTGTTGTGTGGTCTTTCATGTGTAGATTTAAGTGTAATGGAGTGTGGGGCGGCTCGTCTGGGCTCTCACGGAACTGGAATGTGTGCTTCTGGCAAGATATCAGCAGATATCTTGGGCACTCTGCGGACCTAAGTGGGAATAAAAAGACAACCTTACTTTTAAATTTTTTTATATTTTATAACAACAACCTACATCTCATGTCTCATCATTTCTTATGTGTACTCTTGATGACATTTCTAATGAACCCGTGATGCAAGACATGATTCCTTACATATCCTTAATCTTGACAAGGTTCTGAAATTTTTCCTTTTGAATTCATCTGTACATTTCAACTGCCCTTTACAGTATGGGTTAAACTTCTTCATGATGGCATGCCCGTAACATGGCCATGACAGGGACAGCATGACATGATTTTTCCAACCCAGGGACAGAGACAGCAGGACTTGAGCCTCCAAGTTTCAGTGGTTCCTGTGGGCATAAGGTCTGTCTATCTATCTATATACTGGAAATCGTCTCCATAGTTAATGACTCCCTGATAATTAGAAGAAGCTGCCTAGGAAGCAAGGGTGTATGTACATCTCAGCAAAAGCAAATGCTAAGACCTTTAGGACAGCCTTTCAGACTGGGAAAGATCTCTAACATGCTCACAATTTAAAAATATATAATCTCACTATTTGCAGATGATATGATAGTACATTTAAGTTACCCCAAAAATTCCACTAGAGAATTAGTACAGCTGATAAACAACTTCAGCAAAGTGGCTGGATATCTACTCAAAGGATAAACTGGCCAAGAAAGAAATTAGGGAAACGACACCCTTCACAATAGTCACAAATAATATAAAATGCCTTTGTGTGACTCTAACCAAGTGAGTGAAAGATCTGTATGACAGGAACTTCGAGTCTTTGAAGAAAGAAGAAGATCTCAGAAGATGGAAAGATCTCTCATACTCATGGACTGGTAGGATGAATATAGTAAAAATGGCCATTTTGCCAAAAGCAATCTACAGATTCAATGCAATCCCCTTTCAAAATTCCCACTTAATTCTTTATAGAGTTAGAAAGAGCAATTTCACATTCATTTTGAACAGCCAAAAAACTCAGGATAGCAAAAACTATTCTCAATAATAAAAGAACTTCCAGGGGAATCACCATCCCTTACTTAAAGTTGTATTACAGAGCAATAGTGATAAAAAAAACAAAACAAAACTGCATGGTATTTGTACAGAGACAGGCAGGCTGATCAGTGGAATAAATTGAAGACCCAGGAAATGAACCCACACACCTATAGTTTATTTTGAAGGATCATAGGGGCTTTTGACAGCCTTACATCCACCCACCTCGGGGCAATGTTAGGCCAGGTTCTATCTTCCTCTTCTGGTCAAGCTTCCACTTTACTTTCATTCTCCACCCACAGTTCTCTAGAGGGCAGGGACATTCTTGAAAACTGAAGAATGCACTGACTGATAATCACCTGACCCTCTGGTCCCCAGGTAGAGTTCCATGCTTGCCAACCAATAGATTCAAAGGTCAATATGCTTAGTCAATAAGTTTGAGCTGTAACCTTGCTGATGTAACCTGCACCCTAAAATGTATAAAAACTGCTTGTTATAGCCATTCAAGGTCACCTTCTAGTCACTTGCCAGGAGGGGACTTGCTGACTGAAAGATTGACCCTAAGTGCCAGAAAATAAACCTCTTGCATTGCATCAAACTCCATTCTCAGGTCTCCTTGGAGGTTCTCCTTGTAGTTTACAACTTTATCTTTGACAAAGGGCTAAGGCCATCCAGTGGAAAAAGATAAAATTTTGAACAAATGGTGCTGGTTCAACTGGAGTCAGCATGTAGAAGAATGCAAATTGATCCATTTTATGTCCTTGTAGAAAGCTCAAGTCCAAGTGGATCAAAGACCTCCACTTAAAACCAGATACATTGAATCTGATAGAAGAGAAAGTGCTGAAACACATGGGCATAAGGGAAAATTTCCTGAGCAGAACACCAGTGGCTTATGCTTTAAGATTAAGAATTGACAAATGGGATTTCATAAAATGGTAAAGCTTCTGTAAGGCAAAAGATACTGTCAATAGGACAACAGGTTGGGAAAAGATCTTTACCAATCCTACATCCAACAGAGGGCTAATATCTAATATATATAAAGAACTCAAGAAGTTAGACTCCAAAAATCCAAATAACCCTATTAAAAAATGTGGTACAGAGCTAAACAAAGAATTCTCAGGTGAGAAATATCGAATGGCCAAGAAGCACCTAAAGAAAAATTTCAACATCCATAGTCATAAGGGAAATGCAAATCAAAATAACCCTGAGATTTCACTTCACACTACCCAGAATGCCTAAAATCAAAAATCAGGTGACAGCAGATGGCAAATGCTGGCAAGGATGTGGAGAAAGAGGAATACTTCTCCTTTATTGGTGGGATTGCAAGTTGGTACAACCACTGTGGAAAACAGTCTGGCGGTTTGTTAGAAAACTGAACATATTACTACCTGAGAATGCAGCTATACTCAAGGACCCTAGTTCTTACTGAAGCATAGAGCTATTAGGCGTGGCCTTCTAGAAAGTAGGCAGTTATGAGGACCCCTAAGGGCTTTCACCAGCTTTGCAGCCACCACCTCAAGTCAAGATTGGGCCAAGTGCCAGCTTCCTGCCTCAGGTCAAGGCTGGGCCAGGTTCCATTCTCCACCCACAATTCTTGGGAGGGCAGGGCATTCTTGAAAATTCACGGAATGTACTGACTGATAGTTATCTGACCCTCTTGTCCCAGATAGAGTTTGAAGGCAAGTCATATAAGTTTAAACATAAACTTGGTGATGTAACCTGTATTCCTAAAAAATACAGAAACCTGTTTTCCTATAAAACTGCTTGTTCAGGATCACCTTCTAGTCCCATCATCACAAAGGGACTGACTGAGGTCAACCCTGACTTACAGAAAATAAACCTCTTTGCATCAAACTCCATTCTCATGTCTCCTTGGGGATCTCCTGGTTGTTAAGACCCACTTCAAGAAACTTACAGTAAGCGGCTCCTGGGCATATACCCAAAAGATGATCCAACATATAACAAGGACACAGGCTTCACTATGCTCATAGCAGACTTATTTATAATAGCCAAAAGAACCCAGATGTGTGTGTGTGTGTGTGTGTGTGTGTGTGTGTGTGTGTGTGTGT